>NW_020623156.1:1614272-1758519 GCF_003573695.1 Papaver somniferum
AAAACACCTATTAAGCAATTTTGAGCAAGTTTTTGATATGAGGAGCTAAACCCCTTAGCCAAGGCGACGGAGGAAGCCATTGGTCCTTATTTATGGTATAATTCTAACTTTATTATTTATTTGCAATATTATTATTTGATTATTTGCATGGGATTGAATTGAAATATTAGTTCTTATTGAATAGTTGTGAATTAATTTGATGAAGCATGCTGGGTTTTAAATACTTTTGATGTTTTATACTCGTTGATTACAACTATTACTTCAAGAATATATTTGAGGCAAATATTAGAATTATTTTTAAAGATAGAATTGCATGATTTTTATTTAGAGTTTATCAATTAATGGATCAATGGTGGAATCCTAGTCTTGGTATTTTTCTCCAAAAGTTTGAACTATTTTATTTATTTGCATGTTTAATTTAAATCTATAAAAATTGTTTTCTTCACAAGTCTGAAAAGACCCAGTTTTTACCACTACTACAATCACTATTTGAAAACCATCAACACCCGATTTAATCAAATCATATTTCAATTAATTTTTAATGCAAAAGTCTTAAAAAGAATTAATTAAATTACCCATGTATGAAGCTCGGCCTCCTCCGTCGTCCCAGTGTTGGGGTTTAACTCATCATAGTAAAAATGCTCTCAAAATAATTATTTATGGCTCAAAAATGGTTCACAATGATGAAATAAAGAGAAAATGATGAAAATCGGGTGTTTGCAACGTTTATAATTGTTGCAAACACCGTTACAAAGAACGATAAAAGAATACTGCTGTTGTCTGCGTAGCTGACTACGACCCACAGAAACTGGTCGTTGACACTGTTGAAGAACGACGGTTTTCGGCTGTCTGTTCTTCGAGTTCTTCATCTTCATCAATGGCAGCAGCAGCAACAGAGAAAAATGGTGGATTCTTCCTCTGCGGCGCTCTCCTCTCTACTCCCAACTCTCGACCTCCAACTCTCCACACCCTTCCTAATCGACCCAACATGCCTTTTTATACTCGACAGGCATTGAAATATTTCGAGTTAACTCCATATAATTTCTCTTCAAAACTGGCAGATACGAGAATATTTTCTTTCTCTTCTTTGCGTCTTCTAAGCTGTCTTTCCTTTTTTATCCTGATTTGATAGGGACGAATTTTGTTGAGTAAAGAAGAAAATCTTGTCCCATGCAATACGCATCGAATCAAATATTCGATGAAATATTTCTTCTTTACTGCCGTTCCCTGTTGAGATCCGTTTCACTCGATCCAGCCCAATTCAGTTGATCCAATTGATTAAACTAACGCTGTTTTGCTCTACCAAGTCCAGCCCAAATGATTTACATTGTTGAATCTCTTTAAAACTGCCCGAGAGTTCGAATCCAAAATTCATGCAGACGTGAAAGAATTTCCCGCCATTTTGAATTTTCAAATCGTGAAGAAGGGTGTCCCCCTAACCACTGTTGGGTGTCCCCTTAGCAACTGGGGTGGAAACATCCTTTTTGGGGTGTAAATATCCATGGGGTGCCCTTATCCAACCAAGGGGTGCCTTTAGCAATTCTTCTGGGATATTTTCCACACTTTTTCGGGGTTCCTCCGGGACATTTCCGGGGTACTTCCGGCACAGTTCTGGGGCGCTTCCGGTATACCGTCAACAGACCTCCAAACGCCGCGTTTTTAACCAATTTCGTCGCAAAACCTTATTTTTCCAAAAACACCTATAAATAAATAAAACACCATAATAAGTACAAAAACGGGCACTAACAGTATATACAAATGAGATATATTAGACACATAAATGCGTCTATCAATGACCGTACGGAGGAGACTCCTCGAACCGAGCGAAATGTTAAACCACACACAGATGCTCCGCTGCAAAGGGGGTGCTTTAGATTCGAGAGATCAATCTGTAGTACTCTGGACTAAATCAAGACAATGACCGTTCCAGAGTAAATTCGGTCACAAGAGAGGATGGGTTGATCTGTAGGAGGGAAGCTGAGAAATGTGTGGAATCAATGGTAATCAAAGATTGTGGGTGTGTGAGTTCCAAATAGATAAGCTCTGAGTGATTGAAATTGCTCAATTGAGAGTAGTTGCTCAATTGATGAGTTGATGATCGCGTGTTGTCGATGAGACGTGAGATTGATGATATTGATGATGCCCCCTCAATCATGATTCAGAGACTTATTTATATTGCTGGAATTGTAGGCACCATGATTCCATGAAGTGTGACAGTTGATGGAATCAAGGAGTGGGGAAGTGGAGATCTTGTTTGAAACCAGTTGCTCAACGTGTGGAGACTTGGTCGATTTTCCACCCACTACCTCGTGAATTCCTTCAACTGATTGAACACACGTGCCGTAGACCGCCAGACCAAAACCCTAAGTGATATCCCCCCAAGTGACACGATTGACGTCTCGTGGTTTGTCAGTCAATTGATGACTTCTTGGTTTGATGGGACGATGAGTCCATGTAGTCGTTGAGTTGAACATGATGTTCTGAAACTCATGAATTGAACATGTCATGAAACAGAGGTATAGTTCTTACGATGAAGTGAGCAAGTATTGCTCATTCGATGGATCGTTAAATATTGATTGTTGAACCAATATTGAGCAAATATTCCTCATTTGAGAAAGTGCTGCTCATGTGATGAATTGATGAATATTTGATCGTCTGAGCATGTGTTGCTCATCTGATGGATTATTGGCAGCGTACCAAAAATATTAATTAGAATACTGGTCATTGAACCAAGCATAATTAATAAAATTAATGACCATGTGGCCGTCGTAAAATTATTAAGGTTGTAATCTGGAATGATGATCCTTGGATTCGGAAACCCTAATTTGATCAATTGATGATCAATTCATGGTTCGTCAGAATTTCAACCATGGGACGAAGGAGGGAGCGACTACATGGACCGTGGGTCAGCCATGTATTGTCCATATTCTCACATGAGAAAATACAAAGAACTCATGAAGAGTTGACGATTTGTTGCTGAAAGAATGATCAAATGCTGAATTAATCATTTATTCGGAAATGCTCGTCTGAGCCTTAGGTGAGAAACCTAATTAATTATGACGAGGCGAGGGACCGACCATGGAGTCATGAAACCGGCCCTGGGTTGTCATGTGACCGCCTGACGATCACTTCCTATTTTTGTGGTGCGTAAGAGAATATTATTGGGGGCGTATTAAAACTTATGATAAATAACAGATTTATTGCGTGATATAATGGTTAGTGAAAAATAACGCACCTACAAATTTATCACATTCGAAAATAACATGTTTTTAGTGTTAAATGATGGGTCCCACAATTTTCATATTATATGACATTATTTGTTTGTGATATCTCAATCAAGCAATTAATCTGTCATTTAAAAACGTGATGTATGGCCCCTTCTGGACTAGTGTAGGTTTCTTACCACCATCAATCTCGCATTCGGATTCCTAAGAATAACAAAGCAGATAAGAAATAGAGGCAACAATATTGTTTATACAAAAGAAAGTATTTCTTACTCCTTTGATATGCGATGACTTCCTCTTGAGAGATTCTTTGTCTTTCAAACTTAAAGAAGGATTAGGGTTAGGAATTGTGAATTTGGTACTCCTAGAAGAAGAATTTTTGCTGAAACAGAACAAGTATGGAGATTAATATGACGACAAATCAATAACATAAAGATAGATCAAATCAGTTCCAGCAAAATATACAAACCTTTGATCAGGATCCATAGGAACAACAACAAAATTTAAAGATAAAACCTTGAAAGAATGATGGAGGAATCTGGAGAAGATAAAGATTTACAGAGAATTCACATAGACAAGAAGGGAAGACGAAATAAAGAAGAAAAGATTATCTCTCCTCAAATTTGGCTAATGAATAGATGAAAAAAGTGACCCGCTAAATTCGAACGTGCCAATAAAAAGGGAACAAAACAGTACGTGTAGACGGTTACACTCAAATCACAGAAACTTGTCGGCTGATAAGAATATGAAGAGGTGAATGAGTGCGGCATTGTAAATTGGAGTTTCTCATATCATTCCCTTTATAAAGAAACGCCATGAGAAGAGGCAAAATGTAGATACTAAATACCGCACGTCTATTATATGTGCGAAGTAATGGTTCGATGAACGAGCGAAGGTTATCGCGTACAGTATATTTAAGATGACGCATCAGATGACGTCAGAAGAATCACGAGTAAAGTGTGATGATCGTGCGAATTTATAGAGTACGTGCGAGAAGAGTCAGAGTAAGCGTGCGTTAATGACGCACGCCAGATCCGAAAATAAGTGCTTTATTAGCTGTCATCCACTATGTAAAATCCCTATATAAGGGGACCTAGTGACCATGTAAAGGGAGAGATCTTTTTGAGAGCTTAGACTTGGAATTCAGGAGAAAGATAGATTGTTTGTTCTCCAAGTTAAAGTTCGTTCCAAATCTTGTAACCATATTGAAGATTCTATGAATGAATGTATGAATTTTAAGATGATTACTTGAATTGTTATTAAGATTTCATTAAGGGTGTGGTTGTAGAATTTCCTGCAACTATAAGTAGAATGCCTCCTAATAATTTGTTATTTGTTTGTTCAATAAATCAGTGTAATCTTCTATTGAGACGTCATACATAAACATAATACTTCTAAATTACTTACCGAGAACAATCTCGTTAAATATTCTCCGACTCTGAATAGGAGAGCATTCCCGGATATCATTTCTGAGTTCAGGTTTGTATTGTCGCAAAAACAATCATAGATCCCTTCAATGTTTATGCATTTACTTCCTGGTCCCGTACTACAGTTATTCTTACCACCGCATTCATCAATATATATCCCGCAAAAGGGAATGGAAAAGAGTCAGTGTACGTAACGGTGAGCTCAGATAAAATTTCAAAACTAATTAAATTTTAGTGGTAATAATAATTGTCTAAAGAAACAAAAATAGTAATCAGTAAATATTTGGCAATAACCACCATTTCTATTGTTGAGATAAGGGTTCCTAATAAATTATGGGTATCGAGGGTTCATAGATCAAACAGAAATAAAATCATCACAAAGAGATTTTAACGTGGTTCAGCTCTAATGGCCTACATCCACACAAACCCCGTAGGGTGAAACCATTATTGATCATCAGTAGAAACTGAGATAACATTTACAGTTACCTAGATTCCTATTTATAGGAGAATAGGATAAACAACAAACCTAACCTAAATAACAAACTATCTTGGCTAGAAATATATCTTCTACTGACTTAGTCTTCTACTGACTTGGTATTCCGAACATCCCACCTCCATATATTCTCGGTGGTATGTAATATATATTCCAACACTCCCCCTCAAGTTGAACACGGAAATTTTTGTAGTGTACAACTTGAACAAACTGTAGTTGGAAAGAACAAATATCGAACAAAAGCGATTGTTGTGAACAGTCATGGAACAACAACACCAACATTACTCCTGAATGATAACATCATGACTAAAAACAATAATAGCCGACGATCTTCAAACTTTGACTAGAACCACACTGCTTGACAGCACCAGAGTTCTGTTTTTTTTTTTTTAACTTGAGCCATCAACTCCACCATACTTCAGATCACTAGAATAGTGCTAGACGAGTAAGATACTTCGGAGTCAATCTTCACGGTCACTTGATTTCTTTCTGTTCCTCATCTGACTAGAATTTAAAATGAGCAACAACAGCAGCAAATAAAACTTCTCAACAGCAGCATGTAGTCTCGACTGCCTAGTGGGCTCGAAAGGGCTTAGCCGACTGAAATGACTTTAATTAGCTTGGTAAGTTGATTACTAACCAAGAAAAGACATGATTGACAAACCAACAACTTTGGATGAATGATGGTCGTCTAAGAAAGTTTTCACAAATGAAAACTATAATTTCGAAAAGTTTTCAATAATAAAACAGTTTGTTGCTCGACAGGTAAGATCGCTGTGTAGAATAACAAACAAAAGTGCGCAATATACTCTTCATGTGCGCAACTTGCCATTAAACAGAATAAAGAATTTATGGATACCTTCACAAAATTGAGGATTTAAAATGACATCATATTCACATAGTATGTCATCCGATGTGAGAACAAGAGTTGATTTTGTTTTTCTTGCGAAGAACACCAAAACACATGATATGGCTATGAGTTTCAAGTACTGTATGAAACTTATGTTTTTCAAAAACCATAGAAAAGAGAATATCATTGTAACAAAATGATCCAAATCTGAAAAGGGATTATACTTTCCATAAATATTCAGAAATAAAAGAGGATATCTCGATAAAGATGGGAAATATGCAATAATAAAGGGATTGATTGCCAGATTTTCGCAAGAATTTCGAAAATACAAATATTTTTGGGATTGAATTCTTCTTAGCAAAGAAAATACAAATATATTTAGAATTGAATTTTTATTCTGAATAATCTTGATAAAAGGAAAGACTTTAGGGGGGGAAATCTTGATGAAATAAACAAAAAGATTGTGTATATCAACTGATGATAAGACAGCACTAAAATATTAACTTGATGAAAAATATTTGTAGTGCTAGAACCAAATCAGTTTGACAACTGATGATGAGGGAATCTCAAACATAATTGATTCCAAAATGGAAACATATTGTTAAAGGTACTAGTCTGTACAATCAACTGATATGATGGTAGAAATACCACAGTATGGCCTTGGGACATTACAGATGGACTTAGGAGGGTTCGATTCACTCCCATATGCAAGCTTAGGTGCGATGATGAGGCTGACCGGCATGCCATAAATAATTTACGAAGAATAACAAAAACAGATGTTAAAATAAAAGATTGAATTTGATTAAAAATGACTGATTTGAAATCAATCAGTTTGACAATAATCCTGACACCAACAAATTACTTCGATAAAATTATTGTTTAATGTGAGAGAAGTGATTGAGGATTGAACGTATCTCCCCCATAGAACGTTGAAGATTAAGATGCAGACTTGCAGTAAACAACATGGAAAGAAATAAGACATCTCGAAGTAAAAAGATACCTGTTGATACGAGAACTGTCGTATGTCGCTCCAACAAATCAACAATGAGCAAAAACTTGATTTCTTTATATGCGAGAAAGATTTATATAAAGACCAAAAAGTTTGATGACACAAACTTGGATTTGAGATATCAAATCGAAATATCAGAGATTTTTAAAATTGAAAAAGTAGAAAGCGGAAGCAATCGAGCGGATCTCCCCGCTCTGATACCATAATAAATTATGGGTATCGAGGGTTCATAGATCAAACAGAAATAAAGTCATGACAAAGAGATTTTAACGTGGTTCAGCTCTAATGACCTACATCCACACAAACCCCGTAGGGTGAAACCATTATTGATCATCAGTAGAAACTGAGATAACATTTACAGTTACATAGAATTCCTATTTATAGGAGAATATGATAAAAAACAAACCTAACCTAAATAACAAACTATCTTGGCTAGAGATATATCTTCTACTGACTTAGTCTTCTACGGACTTGGTCTTCCGAACATCCCACCTCCATCTCTTCTCGGTGGTATGTAACATGTATTCCAACAGTTCCCTTCGTAGCCTATTTTACAACTACAACGATAACCTGCGACATCATTATTTCCTTCTACGCAGATATTGTTAGGTCCACATGCATAGCTTGCGGAGTTTCTTTGAGCTTCCTCACATGTTTCGGTACCGATAGCCCAATCGACCACGGCGGGAACCCCCAAGGTCCCGTGATTTTGGAAATTTTCGAGATATGACGAAGAAAAGTTGAAGGAATATTTTTCAGTTAAAGAAGCATAACTACATGGATTGGAACTAGGGGTGTAAATTCGGGCAGGCCGGGCCGCCCGACCCAAAAACTAAGACAGGCCGGGAAAGCCAGGCTTAATATTTGTGAGCTCGTAAACAAATTCAGGCCGGACAGGCCGGGCACAAGTAGATAATTTGCTACCCAAAGACCGCCCAAAGCCCGCTTTTTATACGGGCAGGCCAGATCGGGCCGGACAGGCCACTATTTTGATTTTTTTTTTTTAAGTTTAAATTTTCAAATGAACGGTATTAAATACAATATCCTTTCCTTTCCAACATCGCATATCGTAAGTGATAGTATTATTTTATATTTAAATTACACTGACAAATTTTTAATTTTAGCCTATAATAAATAATTGGAATAAATAAACTTTCTAATAAGAAAATATATTACCATTAATATTTTAAAAAGGTTAATTATAAGTAAAAACAATTATATATTTTATTTTTCTTGACACAAAATTGACAATTATAACATTGTAACTTTTAAGTCTTTTTAACCTCGCGTTTTTAGGGGCCACTCGAAAGGATTTAGGGGCCAACAATAAAACAAAAAAGGTCACCCAAAGGGAAAATGTAGCCAGCCCTTATCTCGCGTAATTCGTAATGGCGAAATTACCCTTATATATTCGGAGGATATGATAACATTGTTATCCTCCGATTGCAAATGGAAGCCAAAATATTTCCCAGACTTCCGATTGTAGTCGGTGCAGTATTAGAATGATTTGTGTTCATTAATCGGGAGTGTACACAGCCAGCCATAACCACTTGGTTCGTGTTTTGGATGCAGCGTTAATCGAGAGTTAAATATATTACAAAACATACCGATTATAAGTTGCCCCAAATTCAAATTTTGAAAGCTACCATAATCGGTAGATATGCTAAATACAATACCTATCGATTATTGGTTTCTCCACATTCAACTTTCGTCAAATTAGCCGTTGGAGTTTTTGGGAAAAACAAAAAGAGCCGTTGGACCCTAAACCTATATGAAGAAACTCATATCTATCACCCCAATTGCACCAAACTCTTTCCTCTCTTCAGTTTTAATTTTCATAACAAAAAACATGGATATTGCTTTTGCCGAAGAAGAAGATTGTGCTATTTATGGAGCGTGGGTTGTGGTAACTGCTCATGATCGTGTTCACAAGCTCCACAAATCGGAATCCAAAGAGCAGATATGGAACCGTATCTTAATGGTATTTGAGGCCTTAGATGGTAATCGAATTCGAAGATCATCCAATGACATTAAGATGAGAAAGAATGCGCTCGATAAGGAGATTGACAAACTTGAAGATGAGGAACGGCTTGTTAGGAACGCTTTTCCTTGGTGGACGTATGAAAAACGAATAAGTATCTCTGTAACTCCAACTCACATTGACAAAAGTTAGTACTAACTTGTTACTCAGTCGTAATTTCAGAGAAATCTTGCGGATCGCCGGTATGTGGACCTCTATGGGAAACGATTTGAACATGAAGGATGCTACAAAATGAAGAGGGACAATTTCTATGGTCACTGGAAGTTATGATCTGTTTTAATACTTTTATGGTCAATTAGGAGTATGGATTTAGGTGCTTTTGACGAAATTGTAAGGTTAAGGCCGTTTGAACTTTATGTAATGGATTTAATCGGAGTATTACTAATATAAAAACTAGCCGATTATACGAAATCGGTAGATTATTTTGTTAAACAACCTACCGATTGTAATATTCAGTTATTTTATGAGTCAACTTTCTTTCCGATTATGGTGTTGTTTGGTTCCAGGAAACAGTTTTTTTTGAACTTGTAATATTCGGAGGATAATGTTTTTGTAAAGTTCCGAATGTACGATGGCCCAAAAATCAGAATTTGGAAAAACTTATAATTTTCAAATCTTGTCTTTGAAATAATCGGAAGTTAAATTAGTTACCAAAACTTCCGAATATGGGCTGTCTAACCTTCAATATTGTCCCTTGGAACCACCTGGAGCCATGGCGTGGTTTGTTTTGAACTTGTGATATTCGGAGGATAGGTTTTTTTGTAAAGTTCCGAATGTACGATGGCCCAAAAATCAGAATTTGGAAAAACTTATACTTTTCAAATTTTGTCTTTGAAATAATCGGAAGTTAAATTAGTTACCAAAACTTCCGAATATGGACTGTCTAACCTTCAATAATGGCCCTTGGAACCACCTGGAGCCATGGCATGGTTTGTTTTGAACTTGTGATATTCGGAGGATAGGTTTTTTGTAAAGTTCCGAATGTACGATGGCCCAAAAATCAGAATTTGGAAAAACTTATACTTTTCAAATTTTGTCTTTGAAATAATCGGAAGTTAAATTAGTTACCAAAACATCCGAATATGGGATGTCTAACCTTCAATATTGGCCCTTGGAACCACCTGGAGCCATGGCGTGGTTTGTTTTGAACTTGTAATATTCGGAGGATAGATTTTTTTGTAAAGTTTCGAATGTACGATGGCCCAAAAATCAGAATTTGGAAAAACTTGTACTTTTCAAATTTTGTCTTTGAAATAATCGGAAGTTAAATTAGTTACCAAAACTTCCGAATATGGGCTGTCTAACCTTCAACATTGGCCCTTGGAACCACCTGGATCCATCGTGTGGTTTGTTTTGAACTTGTGATATTCAGAGGATAGGTTTTTTGTAAAGTTCTGAATGTACGATGGCCCAAAAATCAGAATTTGGAAAAACTTATACTTTTCAAATTTTGTCTTTGAAATAATCGGAAGTTAAATTAGTTACCAAAACTTCCGAATATGGGTTGTCTAACCTTCAATATTGGCCCTTGGAACCACCTGGAGCCATGGCGTGGTTTGTTTTGAACTTGTAATATTCGGAGGATAGGTTTTTTGTAAAGTTCCGAATGTACGATGGCCCAAATATCAGAATTTGGAAAAACTTATAATTTTCAAATTTTGTCTTTGAAATAATCGGAAGTTAAATTAGTTACCAAAACTTCCGAATATACCACACAAATCATTGTCATTTGAACTTGTCTAACTTAGTTACCCAAACAAATTTCCGAATGTACAACAAAAATCATTGTCATTTATCTTCTCTTCTTTACTTTACGACCGTGACTACCTCCCAGTCCTGCACGACCACGAGTTTGAGCACCTTCAGTTGGAGCAGCTTCAGCGCTCGATGAAGCTCGAGTTCTTTTACCCGTCTTTGATACTGCCACCATGGGCTGATGCCTCTTCGTGACTTTCTCCCCAAACTGGGCAGCATAATCTTCGTTATCCATATTATCAACTAGATCTCTAGCCTCTTTGATCTTCTCAGCTGGCATGGGATCTCCGCTCTTCAGGCATGCAATTAACATTTTGGAAACACGCTTGAACCTATTCACCTGTTTTTTATACGTAATGACATAACATCAAACGGTAATTACCTAAGATTACAACTCCAACTCCAATTCGTGAGATTATCACCACTAGAAGAGCACAACTCGAACTCCAATTTGTAGTAATCCCCCATTTTCTCCACAGGTTGCTGTTGTATATACCCGTGTTGTCGCATCACCCTAGTGGGGTTATACATCACATATCCTGTGGGGTGCCACAACGGTCCAAAATAAAGGGACAAGTCCGACCTAACATTTATATGCCCACTGGATCGACTTCCTTGTATGGATCAAAGCATACGTCTGAGGCCTTCAATTGGTCCAAAATCTCCCTCATGCGAATCAACTGCTGCTCTTTTGTCCTAGAACGGTTGTCTTCAAATATATACTTTGTTCCTCTAGGAGTACCTTTGCACCACCCCGGGTTCTCTCCGGCCAACTTCAGGATAGGGAAGTGGTCATAGATCCATGCATATATACATAAGAAACCAAGTTTTAGTAAATAGATTGTGTATATTCGGCAGTAATTACCAAACTTTATTTCCGATTATATATAATCGGAACTAAAACTGAATACCTATCCACCGAATACCAAACATTCGGAAATAGAGGTGGATCATTTCCTAACGAATATGCGTCATTTGGAGTTCAGTAACCTATAGTTTTTCTGGCCTATATATTCGGTTCTAATATCAAAAGAATATTTCCGATTGTATATAATCGGAAAACAAAGTAAGTACCTAACCACCGAATACCAAACATTCGGAAATAGAGATGGATAATTTCCTACCGAATATGTGTCATTTGGAGTTCAGTAACCTATAGCTTTTCTGGCCTGTATATTCGGTTCTAATATCAAAAGAATATTTCCGATTGTATATAATCGGAAAACAAAGTAAGTACCTAACCACCGAATAACCAACATTCGGGAAAAGAGATGGATAATTTCCTACCGAATATGCGTCATTTGGAGTTATGGATATGCATCATATGTATTGTCTACTGAATAACTATAGAGTGAGTTATAGAGTTAAAGAAAAAACCTGCAATAGAGCCACATTCCCGGCAACTTGGCAGGTTCCTAGCCTCGAAGCCTTTCTCAACTCTTCCATCAAGAATGCTAGGCATGCCGTGCCCCAAGAATAGTCACCGACTTCATGGAGAGGATCCAAAAGTTGTATAAGGTTGGCGTCGATCCGGTTGCCAGAAGTATTGGGGAATATGACACATCCCAATACACAAAGGAGATATGCGGTGGCAGCGTGGTTCACTTGTTCATCAGTTAACGTTCCATTCTTTTCCTTCTCCAAGGTGCCTCGAAACATATTCATCAAAGCTGTAATGTTGATCTGTCTTGTTCTGTAACTTGCATGCCTCCTAAACTCTGCTGTTGTTGTCTCTTCATCCCAACCTAAGCACTTGTGCCAAACTTAACTGCTTTGTGTAGTTAAACTTCACAGTTGTGCCTTGGTCAGGAAGGTTAAGAATCTGCACAACATCATCCGGAGTAATCGTCATCTCCCCAAACGGCATATGGAAAGTATCGGTCTCAGGATACATTCTCTCCACGAACGCCGATATGGCCACACGATCATGTTCCAACAATGAATTCTCGGCGGCATTAGCTAACCCCGAGTTGGCAACAATTGACTTGAACCTTTCACATTCACCGGATAAAGGCCACGCAAACATTTTTGTTGGTGCGGCGGTAGGTTTGAGTAGACGGACCGCATCTTGATGATCCTATTAAAGTACATAAAAAAATACTTAATACAAATATTACGATATAACACATAGACAATACATTAATAAAAAATAGTAATTTTATTACCTCGGTTTCGTATATTTCTCTGGCCCATGAGTCTTTGTATCCAAATAGCAATTTTCCTCCATCCGCCGGTAGCCCAAGGATTGTGCCTGCTAGAATACCCTTCTTATTCAAGTGCTGAGGGACAAGATGTGATGCTTTCTTAGCAATATCCTTCTTTACACCATCTTTTCCTTTTTTGGCTTTTTGGGTACCACTTGGTTGTCCTTCTTCTTCTACTCTTGGCACTAGATCAACTGGTTCAATTTCATGGTGGGGTGTAACTTGTGGAGAAGTTGGTTCTGCACTTTGTTGAGCGGCTTGTTCAACACTTGGTTGCACCCCTTGTTCACTACCTTGTTGTTCTACACTTTGTTCAGCACTTGGTTGCACTCCTTGTTGACTGCTTTGTTCTTGTAAGCTTTGTTGAGCACTTGAATTATCTTTGGCGCTCCTTTCCCTCCTAGCACTAGCTGTCACTTTCTTCCTCCTTTCTCAACTTTGTCTAAACAACAAAGAAAGGAACAATATTTACAAACTATACAATCGGAAGACAAAGTATGGAAATATAACCCGAATGAACACATTCGGAAGTAAAAAGACACATACTGTTCCCGAATACAAAACAATCGAAATATAACTAAACATGTTTACAACCGAATATGCATCAATTGGAGTTCAGAAGCTGTAAATTTTTCATCCTACACAATCGGAAGACAAAGTGCACATCTATAACCCGAATGTACAAATTCGGAAGTAAGAAGACACATATTTTTTCCGAATGAAAAACAATCGAAATATAACTAAACATGTTTACAACCGAATATTCATCAACTGGAGTTCAGAAACTCTAAAATTTTATCCTACACAATCGGAGGTATAAAACATTATATTGTCTTCCGAATAAATACTGGCCCCAAAATGGGATTTTTCCTATATCAGAAATTTTGAGATTTTTTCAATATATACATTCGGTAGTGAGTGTTCTTCCGAATACTCTGTGTCTACTTAAATATAATCGGTAGCCAGAAAATTCATTAAACTACCGATTATTAGCAGTTTGTATCCAGGAAGATATGGCCACCAATATTCGGCAGATAATCATCAAATCTTTCTCCCGAATACTGTCGATGTTCTTGAGAAATGAAGAACACGACTACATTCGGAAGTAAATGAGCATGAATATCGTCCGAATCTGGATAAATAACCGAAAACCCTAGAAATTTTTTTTCACGATTCGACGAATTAAAGCGAAATACACACCAAAAATGATAGATTCTTACCTAATTGGGGCCATTTGAAGTTGACGAAGTGTTTGACTATCGGAATCGCCACCACCGACTACATTGTCGGGTACTTGTTCTTCGCGTTCTTCTTCATTTGCAGCAAGAATTTCTTTATTTCTTGCTAAAATCCCAATCTTTGGATCGATACCCCGATCAACATTTTTGGTTCTAGGTCTGTGGGTTTCATTTCCCTTATCCATTGTTTTATAAACGAATCGACGATGTTTTGATTTTACGATTCGCGGCGATGTTTCGGTTGAACGAGGAAAGTTTTTTTTCTTCCACAATCGGAAGATATGAAACTGGAAGAAGAAGAGTTGAAATGAGTAGAATTTTTTTTGATTTGGTTTTTATACGGTTTTACCAGAAGGGCATTTATGTAACTTCAATATCATATAGGGTACCCCTTAACTAGAGTCTTTGGATGGGTATAAATTGATGGCCCCTAAATCCTTTTGAGTGGCCCCTAAAAACACGAGGCTTTTTATGAGGATATTAAATGATTAATGGCACATAGAAGGCTTTCAGGCCGGGCACCAGGCCGGGTATCAGGCCGGACATCATAATTAATCGCAAAGCCCGAGACCGCCCAATAAATTAATCCAGGCCGAGTGGTCCATAACGGGCCATAACAGGCTTTGGGCTACTTCGGGTACAGGCGGGCTCGGACGGATACAGACAGGCCGAGTATTTTTGGGTATTATTTACACCCCTAATTGGAACTCAAATTCCTACGACCCGATGTAGATATGCCGCGGGATGTAGATATGCCGCCAACTATCGCTTCATATGTACTCAGCCCAGAAGGAATAGAGGCCTCACAACAACCAATGCCATCGCAAGTTCCATTAGTGGAATCTCCTATCTTATTGCAGCAATCGATGCGTTATCATTACTCGTCACTAAATATGCGAAGGTGTCACAACCAATTGCTATGAACTTGTTTTTTGTATTAGAGAAGGTAAACTTTCCGATATGTGCCCCTATCTCATTACCAACCAATTGTGTACTCTTATCTGAACAATCTGTTGCTAAATCCAGTGACAGAGTTATCTCGCCGTTGAGTATCGATATGTTTGAGACATTTAGCTTGCTAAAGGTGGCAGTAGGAAGACTGTTGTTGCATATTATTATGAAATGAACATAGTCTATGGCACAACCATAGCCGATACCGGATGGGTAGGGTATGCTAACGTTGCCACACTTATCTTGGCAGCCAGGCTTGGCAATAACTTTGGAAGCAATGATTGGTGTTTCTGTAGTACATACACATCGAAGATACAGTAACAGGAGGAAACACTGGAGATTTAAGAGAATATATAAAGCCATAAACCAATGGCAGGAAAGATATTCACGTCTTTATCTCTGTTTTTTTTTTTTTTTGCTCGATAATGACAAAATTGTATTGATAGAGACCAAAAAATACAACCCAGATCTCCATTTACTGAAAGAGATCAAAACAATGGAACTAAACTAGTGTTCCACCCAAAAACATGAAAGAAAAGAGAAAAAAACATGGAAATTAATGAGGATCAAAAAATTTATGACTCCAGTTAACAATCCCATCATTAATTGCAACACCCTGCATAGACGGATGAACGGAAGCCCAGTGAATAGTCTGAATTTTTATCTCGGTAATGATAGCTTCGCTTGGTTTTTGAATCCCTTCAAAAGTACGAGCATTACGCTCCTTCCTTAAACTCCAAGTGATGCTAGCAGGTAATCTATCCCAAAGTTTCTTAGCTTGAGAAGAGAGATGACAGCTCTTCCAATTTTTCAAAACCTCTAACACAGTCGGCTGCAGAGACCCCGTAAAATTAGCGCTGGAAAGAAAGTAATGCCAAACCTCAACTGCAAAAGGACAAGTCAAGAGCAACTGATTCGCATCTTCCGCAAAAAGATCACAAAGCTTGCAAATATTTGGTTGTGGGTTGCCGGAACTAGTAGTCAGAGCACTACCCCTCTTCTGCAAGTTATCTAAAGTAGGGAGACGACCTAGAGCGGCCTGCCATGGAAAGAACCCCACCTTATGAGGCCATTTAGTAGACCAAATTTTCTCTTTTGGGAAGGAGACCACATCTGTATCACCAACTTCAAGCTCGTAAGCAGATGCCACAGTGAATAATCCTGACTTATGATTCTTCCAAATCATCACATCCTCTTCCAATTCATCTATAGAAGAATTCTGAAGAACTAGTAATAGAGAAGAAAGTTCTTCAATTTCAATATCATAGAGTCTTCTGTGAGAAACCCTCAAATGCCAAGAAAAAGAAAAAAGAGAAGTAGAACAACATTGCTTAATAGAAGCTCCTTTAAGGGTAGACAATTGGTAGAGATTAGGATATAAAGAAGAGAGAATACCTTCATGGAGCCACTGATCTTCCCAAAAGCGCACTGTTTCACCATTTCCAACCTTAAATTTCACATTATTAAAGAATCCATTGGAGACAGAGTATATATGTCTGCCACACACTAGAACCATAAACCCCCTTTGGTGGTTTAGTTTTCCAACCCAAATTAGTAATTCCATATTTTTCACTAATGATTTTAAACCACAGCGAATTTTTCTCCCTTCCTAGCCTCCACCACCATTTCATGAGCATCGCTCTATTAAAATGAGAAAGGCTTCTTATACCCAAGCCTCCCCTATTCAAAGGTTTACAAACTGTAGACCACTTGACCCACTTGTGTTTCTTTCCCCCATTACAATCGTCCCACAGAAAACTCCTAATCACTTTTTCAATTTTCTTAATAACAGACTTGGGAGCCATAAAGAGGGAAAAATAGTAAACAGGTAGACTAAGTAAAACACTTTTAATTAAAGTGAGCTTACCCGCTTTTGAGAGAAATCTTTTCTTCCAATTAGCCAACCTATTCTTACACAATTCAATGATCCTATCCCACTTTGCTGCTGACCTTGAATTATCACCAAGGGGCATTCCAAGATAGATGGCAGGCAAAGATTCAGAAGTGCACCCAAAAACTTCAGCTAACTCATTAATATTTGAAACTTCGCCAACACCGAAGACCCTGCACTTAGAAACATTTGTAGGAAGACCAGAAGCGTATTGAAAAACAAGAAGAATATGTTTTAAGAGTTGAATTTGATAAACAGCAGCATCCACAAAAACTGAAGTATCATCTGCAAATTGCAGATGAGTAACTTTAGTGCCGTTATTAGCAATGAAAAAACCCCCCAAAAGACCCAAGGGAGAAGCCTTCTCAAACATGATATTGAGCACCTCAAAAACAAGTAAGAACAGAAAGGGAGAGAGGGGGTCTCCCTGTCTGAGACCCCTTTGACTTGAAAATTTACCATGGAAAGAGCCATTAACAAGGATAGAAAAAGGAACATTTTCTATGAAACCCTTAATCCAGGTTCTCCACCGATCTCCAAAACCCATTCGAAGCAACACTTCATCAACAAAAGACCATTTCACATGATCAAACGCCTTTTCAAGATCAACTTTGCAAATTATTCCAGGATTCTTTCCTTTGATTCTAGAATCTAGACATTCATTAGCAATGAGGATGCTATCAGTGATTTGCCTACCCTTAATGAAAGCACTTTGATGATTAGAGATGAGCTTTGGTAACATAATCTTCAATCTCTCCGCTAGAGCCTTTGAGATAGCCTTGTAAATGCTACCGGTAAGACTAATAGGACGAAGGTCTTTGATTTCCTCCACATTAGACTTCTTAGGAATTAGAGAAATAAAAGTGTATTTGAGTCTCCAATTAATAGCTCCCCATCTCTCAAAATCCCTGACCACCTTCATTATATCATTCTTCATAAAGTCCCAACAGCTAACTATAACGGAGACTTGAAAGCCATCTGGACCTGGAGCTTTATCCTGTCCTAGATTCTTAAGAGCTAGCAAAATTTCAGCATCATCCAGGTTTCTCTATAGCCAACTAGCATCAGAAGAAGAAATGGTGTTAAAATTCATACCTTCAAGCGAAACCAGCGAGTCATCATCAGAAGAAAAAACTTTTTGGAAGTGATCAACTATCCCATCCTTTATTGCCATTTTATCTTCCACCCATGCCCCATTTATCTTTAGTTTGGCAAAAGTGTTTCTTCTTCTTCCGATTCTTGCTATTTGATGAAAGAAACGGGTGTATCTTTCTCCCTCTAAAAACCATCTCAATCTAGATTGCTGAAGATAATGAAGTTCCTGCATATCAACCAAGGTCTCATAATCTTTCCTTAACTTGTTTAGAGAAATCAGTTGATCTGGTTGAAGTCCTTCATCTTCATCACCCTGCTGGTCTAACCATTGAATTTCCCTGAGCTGCGACTCACATTTACGATCAATATTTCCGAAAACATTCTTATTCCAGTCTTTGATTTTATACTTCAACGCCTGAAATTTTTTAGCGAGAACAAACCCAGTAGACCCCTCAAAAGAAAAAGACTGCCACCATTCTTTCAAAAGATCAATAAAACCCGGCTCCAGCATCCACATTGCCTCACATCTAAAAGGAGGAGGGCCCCGGTCTATCAGTTCTCCGGATAAAAGCACTGGCTTGTGATCAGAGAGCGGTTTTGCCAAGACTTTTTGAACAAGAGCAGGATAATGATCTTCCCATTCAGAATTAAAGAGAAACCTGTCCAGAAGACTTGAAAAAGAAGGATTAGCAGTACTTTTCCAAGTGAATTTAGCACCCACGAGAGGGATATCCATTAAGTTATTGGAATTACAAAAAGAGTCAAAGTCTCGCATGCCTCTGGTGGTCGTTGAGCAATTCTTGCGCTCACTCATTCTCCTAACTTCATTAAAATCACCTCCCACACACCAAGGGAGACCCCAATCTCTACTAACAGAGGTGTCTCCTGTAAACTACGTTACAAGGAGCATATACACCAGAAAAAACCCATTCAAAATTATCTATATTATTTTCGAAATTGACAGAAACGGAGTAAACACCAATGCGATGATTAACAATAGAAACTACATTAGGATTCCATAACATCACAATACCCCCAGACCTACCAATTGAATTTAGAGCTATCCAATCTACTGGTCTATTCCCCCAAATTCGAGCAACAATTGAATGATTACAAGATTCTAACAAAGTTTCTTGAAAAACTATAATAGTTGGATCGTTTAGTTTTATCCATTTTTTCACCCTCCCTCTTCTCTTAACATCACGAAGACTCTTAATAGTCCAAGTTACGATTTTTAACATTTAAAAGCAATTTTAACCCTAAGAGAAAAGACCCAAAGCAGAGACTTGCCTAATCGGCGCCTCAGCCTCCCTACATTCGAACTTGAACGCATTAGGGTTCTTAATAGCAGAACGAATAAGCGCCCCAACAGCCAGCTGGTACCTTGATTTGAAGTATTTAATAACTACCTCTTCCTTCGCTGGATCAAAAAAAGCATCCATGAAAAAACTAGCAGAGGGAGATGTGATAATAGGATTAGCTTCACCCTCTCCATTAGAGATCTCAATTGGGGAATCAGGTACCATTTCACCAACGGGAGAATCAGAATTATGATTATCAATCAAAGAAGTAGCACTAATCTCAGCTGTAGAAGATTGTAAAAATTGAGAAGTAATTTCCCCTTCTCCGTCCTGCCCAAGAGAGACACAAGAACCTGACAAATCTATATTCCCATTTTGTCCATGTGGTGACACGCTTGCATCACAAGAATGACCTGGACCCACGTCAGCTGTTGTTTCAAATGAGTCAGCAACAATCTGGTTACCCTCTTCTTCTTCGATCGTAGCTAATTTCTTCTTCGATCGTAGCTAATTTCTGCCACGAGAATACAACTCTGTTAACTGGGCCATTACCTTCTGTAATACCGAATTTAAATGTTCCCGCTCGAGCTGACGTGTATCCTCATCAATACTCTCATCTACCACAGCATCTTCATTAAACGCACTGTCATACGGAAATGCATAAGCCGCTGTCTTTGCAGCTTTTTTCTGAAAATTTTCAGACCTCGTGGATTTCTCACCCAATGAGGAATCAACACCCTTCTCATGTACTATTTGACCAACAGAGATGGACTCCTCATCTGACTCAGCCTAAGAGACCGATTCATCCAAGTCCTCACCAGGATCCGAGTCAAAGAAAATATGAGTATTCTCTTTTAGAACATCTCTAACATGAACATTTGATCTGAAATAAGCAGATTCAAGAGAATCAGATTGAACCAGCGCCTTTGAAATCACAGCATCAAAAGGTTGCGACTTATAATTGATAGAAACTAAGAAGGAAGATGAAGGAACTGGTCCTTTTACTTGGAGCTTAATTGATGATAAACACCAACCGTTTAAGGTAGATTCAGAAACCTTAATGAGACCACCGCATCTGGCACCAAGAGTCTTAAATGTTGCATCATTCCATAGATTAAAGGGTACCCCTGAAATTAATACCCAAGTGGGAGAGGAGGATGGAAAATCCTTTACAGAAAGAGCATTTATATCAGCAGACCAAGCAGAAATTTTAAAAGAAATTCCCCTGAACAGCCAAGGATCCAATGCACATAGCTCTGATCGAAGGATTTCATTTTGCACCCAAATCACAGCTTTACATGCAGAAAAAGGGACAAAACTGATATTCGCCGGTTGATAATTTTAAGAGGCTGTGATCTTTGCCGCAGAAGTTGTTGTTGCCGATGAAACTTTGCTCCACTTATCTCTGTTTCTCTTATACTTAAGAGAGAGAGTGAAATTAAAGGAAGTTTAATCCTTTACTTCACACTTCTTCCCCGAAGATATTCATTAATCCATTTTATTTTATTTTGTTTTTTTTCTTTGCAAATACATTTAAAAGATTTTTTACTTCCTCTTTCAATGAAGTATCCTTATCATTGTTATTTTTTGCTCAGTGACCTTTTGGAAGAACACATTTCCTTGCCATAGGATTCATTACAAATATTAATAGGTTTACAGTACAATTCTTGTCAAAGGTAATGCAAGCAATTGCTTCACTGGGCCTAAGACAGAGAGTTCGAGAAAATGATACCGAGTTACATGGATAATCATGATCATGGTGATCAAAATCTAAAATCTCTATTATAAAAAGAGTGGTGTGTGTAGCCTTACAAATCCGACCATCGATTTAGTCATCCCACGGCATGGATCAGTTCGTTATATGTTCTATATAAACGTCCGTCCGATCCGTTGAGTTTCCTGATATGGCCATGTTTCGATTATATGTAAAACAAACTCACATCCCTTGAGTTTCCCGATTTCGAACTGTTGCTGTTTTGGTTTCCTTAATCGGTACCAGCTCATGATATTAATAAACATCACTCCATTAAATTCGTCATCATGTCCAATTATTTATTTCTGCATCTCAGAAGAAGAATTATTTCTTTTCAACTAAAGTTTTCTCCCTCGCTTCTGCTAACCAATAATAACCATCCGCTAATGAGCCGGACAGAAACTAAACATGACTTAGCTACTAACTCTAAACATGGCTAACCTAATTTCCTAATCTAAGCTGGTCACTGTAATAAAAAAAGTAAGAAAAATCAAGCTACTCATTCCGGAAAGTAAGACCGTTGACGTAGTAAAGAGAATGTGATTTTTTTACCACATACGGTTCCACTAATGGTTCTCTCTATATCTCTACACCATAGGTTGCTATCATCTTATACAATTGCTATTAACTTTCCAAAAGATTACGGTTAGATGAGAAAATCGTCTATAAATAAACGAGGATATGATCAGTACAGGGTAGGAGTTTACGAAGAGTTTGTATAATTGAAAATTTTGATCCTGGCCAGAACAAATAAGAAAAAGCCCCACCATTATTATCCGATGAGCATCAATGTGAGCTATTATTTATTTATCACTTCCTTTAAATCAATCCCTTATCGGCGTTAAACATACTCCATGTGCCTCATTGTGTTATTGAGAAAGATGACCTACCATGATAAAAACCGACTGCCACTTCTAATACTACCAAATACCAAATATGAGATTATTGAGCATATATATATGCCGGAACTTGCGTAGGGGACTATGGACGGGATGCAAGCCCCGGACTAATTTGGTCCGACCAAAAAAATACCAGAATTTGTGTAGGGGAATTACGGCCGGGGCTGCAGGCTCCGACTAATTTGCCCAGACCAACAAAATAAAGGAATTTGCCTAGGGGGCTACGGTCGGGGCCATAGGTCCCGGCTAATTTGACACGACCAACAAAATACTGGAATTTGCGTAGGGGACCACGGCCGGGGCTGTAGGCCCCGGCTAATTTGACACGACCAACAAAATACTAGAATTTCCGTAGGGGACCATGGTCGGGGCTGTAGGCCCCGACTAATTTGACACGACTAGAAAACGCTAAAGTTGCCCCAAACAACAACAAAAAAAAATCGAAAAAAGATTGAGCCCGGCATATACCTAGTTATATATATAAAATCTCGTTGGGTTCCTATTGAAAAATATTCCTTGAATTTCTCCATACATCATTTCCAAAAATTTCTTTCCATGTATCGGGTGTAGGTACCTGGTACCGCCAAACAGAGAATAATGTTAGTTAGGTGTCGTTACAGTCAAAATTAATAATCATTGGATGAATCACATCTAACGGGTTAGTAATTTTATCAAACTGGTTTGTCAAACCATTTTGTTACCTTATCCTAACTAGGGATGCACAAGACCCGCCCACGATACCCAAACCCACCCGTACCCGCTAAGTCCGCGGGTTTTTAATCCATACCCGCTCGTTGTGGGTGCGGGGTTGGTTATGAAAAAAAAAACCCGCTGTCTGTGGGTGCGAGGTTGGTTTAAGCTAATACCCGCCCATACCCGCCCAAAAAACCCGCAGATTATATATCATTAGATAAAACTAATCCTAGTCGTCCATTATGAAACCCTAATACTAGTAGATAGGATAACTGATAACCCTCATTCACTTTCTACACTCTTCTCTCGGTTCGGCCTTTCCTCTTTTTCCTCCTCAGTTCTTCTTCTTCACCTACGAACGACAATTACCAGAAATCGACAACAACAACTTCGAATCTTCACCAGAAATCGACAACAATCGAAAAATCAACAGATTCAACACTTAATCTTCATCTATGAACTTCCTAAATATGAATATTTTGGGGGTTTTGGTTTTTTTTCTCACTTAATCAAGGAGAATAGAAGTTATTCTAAATACTTGAATATAAAGCGGGTTTAAACCCGTTTAAACCCATACCCGCCCAACCCGTAGCGGGCGGGTAACAAAACCCGCCCGCTGTTTATGGGTGCGGGGTTGGTTATGAAAAAAAAAACCCGCAGTATATGGGTGCGAGGTTGGTTTTAGCTTATACCCGCCCATACCCGCCCATGTGCAGCCCTAATCCTAACCAAGGTTCGAAAAACGGGTCACGGCCCAGGTCACAGGTACTAGGCGTGACCGTTATAACGTGTTTTGACGGGTGTGAGCACGTTTTGGGTCAAAAACGCGTTATATAGGAATGAAACGCGTTTTTTTTGACGTTTTTTTAAAATAACGGGTATGATAACGGTTAAATAAGAAAAATAAAATAATTTGTGATCTGAATTTCCTATGTAACAGTAATTACAGCTGTGAAAACGGTTACAACGGGTCTAAATAACGTTGTTACTACGTTTTTTCATTTTTTTTGGTTTAATTTATTTATTTGATTTTTTATTTATTTGTTTATGGGTTTTTAACATACAAATTTATGGATATCTAGTAAAATTCACAACCCTAAGTCTATGACTTATAACAATGCATTGTAGTTATCGTCTACCGACAATATTTATACACGCATACTATCACTATCCACTTGAAATGTTCAAGTTGTCACTCGAATAGTTCAATGCATTCCCCAATATTTCAATAATGCATATTCGGATTCAAAAGCAGTCAAAACTTTGTTGTCAAATAATACTCCTAGGCTCTTAGCTACTTGCTAAAAGACTAACCAACAAGGAATGCAACAGGAAGAGAGTCAGAGACTAGCTATAGAAAAAGAGAGTGAGAGAGGGAAGTCAGGGAGTCGATTTATCTTTTTCTTTTGCATTTGGAGGTGTGTACAGTATATGCTACATGTGGCCTGTACTTTAGAGTTCAGACTCAAAAGTTAAAGAAATAAAACAAAAAAAAAGTAAAAAGAGTAGTTGGTTTCATGATCAAAGACATAGCTAGCCTGTGCTTATATACGCATGCAACGAGATTCCAAATGTTTCAAGAATATTTCGATTTGCTAGCTATTATGTCTTCTTGCCCAAAGGAATGCTTTAAAAGGACAAGAAGAGAATTGAAATGAAATCAATACCTCTGGTTCTCTGGTTCTCTGCTTCTTGCTCAAAGGAATGCTTTACATTTTGAATTTCTCAAATACAAGTTTAAGAGGTAATATTAATTATTTTTTGTAGATTTTTTATTCAATTAGAGATATAATTTATTAATACGTTATTAATTTATTTATTATCGTTTTTTTCTTTCATGATGGGTGCAAGACAGAAGCAAAGCAAAACGGCAACGAGTACCAGAAACTGAATATGAAGATACAGAAATTCAAGATATGTATGAAAATGAACCGTGGAACCCTGTGCATGATATAGATGAAGAAGAACAAGCGCCGGTAACACAAAAGAAAATGGGCGGGTTATCGAAGTTGAAGAACCTTTTTGGACGAAAAAGTAAGAATACTAATGCCGGAGAAGGTACATCACAGCGTCCACAGGCCTCTATGGACATACCTAGTTCTTCAATGCGTACACCACACCAAGCACCTAGGATGTCTGTAGATATGGGAGGACAATATAATACTAATAGGGATTCTCAACCTAGCATGGCGAATTTTGGGAGAAGTAAAACATGCCGGGGAAAAGTTGATTCTTTTGTTGGACGTTTTTTCTATGCTAATGATATTCCCTTCAATGTGGCCAACTCAACTCAGTACCACGAGGCATTCAATGCAGTTGCAAATTTCGGAAAATCATACAGAGCTCTGTCTTCCTATAAGTTGTCGAACCCATTATTAAGGCAGGAAAAACAAAGGATTCAGAAGGATGTGGTGTCGGTCCAACGAAATTATTGGAGAGAGTATGGGTGTACACTCATGTCAGATGGTTGGAAAAACAAAAATAACCATACGATTGTAAACTTCTTAGTTTACAGTGGCCATGGGACAGCATTTTTGAAAAGCGTTGACATCGAGCATAATCGGTTGACAGCAGAGTATTTGATGAGTTTGTTCAGACCGGTTATAGAAGATATTGGTCCGACAAATATTGTTCAAATAGTAACTGATCAAGGATCCCAATTCAAAGCCGCAGGTAACTATTACAACTTAATTTAATTACAGTTGTTTATTTTTATATATTATTAATTCATTTCTCATTTTGTTTTAATAGGTATGAGATTGGCCATAGAGTATGGTACATTTTTTTGGGTACCTTGTGCAGCTCATGTGTTGGATTTAATGTTGGAAGTTACTGAAAAGTTCCCCTTTGTTAAAGGTGTGATTTCAGAAGCTAGAAAAATCAGTAAATTTATTTATAATCATGGTTGGGTTCTTGCTAGATTCAGACAACATTCTGGGGGACGCAATCTATTGCGCCCTGGCTTAACAAGGTTTGCGACAAATTTTATCGCAATCAAAAGTATCATTGATCAACGTAATGCAATCGAGAGTCTTTTTGTAGACCACGAATTTGTGAACTCGCCCGAAGGAAAAACTCGTACGGCTAAAGATGTGAAAAACATTATTTTGAATGAGATGTTTTGGCACACATGCCAAAATGCATGCATGATGGTTGGTCCTTTATTGAAAATGATCTGTTTCTTGGATTCAGATAAACCTACCGTGGGTTATTTGTTTCATGCACTTGCTACATGTGTGGAAACTATAGAAAGGGGTTTGGGTAAAACTCGAAATAATTCTATTGTAGGTGTGATTAACCGACGATGGAAAGATCAGTTGAGTTCTCCTCTTCATGCTGCAGCGCATTTTCTGAATCTATATTATATCTACAACCCAGCAGCCAATCTCATCAACAATGAAATTTCTCAGCCCCAAATTTGTCTCAGTGAAGTTATATCAAAAATGATTAGTAGCCCTCAAGAACAAGCGACATGCA
The DNA here is from genome assembly GCF_003573695.1 of Papaver somniferum. Taxonomy (NCBI): domain Eukaryota; kingdom Viridiplantae; phylum Streptophyta; class Magnoliopsida; order Ranunculales; family Papaveraceae; genus Papaver; species Papaver somniferum. Next base: position 1,640,574 of record NW_020623156.1, read on the forward strand.
TGCTAGAGGTGTGAATTTTTATTAACAATTAATTTCGTAATTATATGAATTTCTATTCACAGTTTTTGATATTTTTAGGGGGGAAAAATGCAAATGATGCAAGGCCAATTTGCATCACCATCAGCAAGATTGGCTGCTCTGCAAGGTGATCCTGTAAGCTGGTGGTTGTCATACGGTGCTCAGTTTCCATCACTCCAGAGGATCGCGGTAAAGATACTAAGCCAGACAAACACATCGTCTGGATCCGAGAGGAATTGGAGTGTGTTTGAAAGAATTCACACCAAACTACGCAACCGTTTAGTTTCGTCATGAATAAACGATTTGGTATATGTTCAGTACAATCTAAGATTGGAGCAGCAAAGAGTTCAAGGTAAAGAAAAGCGACATAACATCGATGTCCACGATGTTCATAGCCTACTGACAGATGAAAATATGCTTGATTGGATAGCAGGGGATGATGAAACACCAGTTTTACCTCAGGAAGAACATTGGTTAAATGAATTGGAAGATGAAGCAGCTAATAATCCAGAGCCTCTCCCTCCACCATACGAATGGCGTGATCCAGAAGTTGAAATCTCATATCAAAGGTTTCCAGTGAGTAACTTTGTTTATGACTTTGGTAACCTAACATTTGGAGACAATACACAAGGTCATGAAAATGAAAATCCCATATACAATTCTTATTACACTGAAGATCGTACAGAAGAAGATACCCGAGGAATTAATGAAGAGTATAATTCCAATATTAATATCAATAATGAAGTAGATAATCGTAGTGATAATGAGGAAGAAGACTATGGTTATGAAGATGACGATACTGTTAACTACGACAACCAAATGCATTACGCGAACCAATATGAGGCGGAGGAAGAGGAGGAGGAATCAACTGAGAATCGTCGAGAAAACAGAAAATACTTGAATAAGTCGAAAAAAAATGCCGGTACAAGTTGGTTTGTCTAAGTTTAAAATTTCAAGCACTACTGGCACTAGGTTACTTATTGTAAGTTTATAAAATTTGAAGTGTTTAATGATTATTTATGAAATTTTAGTTGTAAGTTTGAAATTAAAAATTGTATAAGAATTTCTCCAACTCAAATTTTTTTCCTTAAAAACGGGTTTAACCGGTATGAAAACGGAAAATACGGTGTAAGAAACGTGTGTTAAAATATTATTTAGAAGAAAAAAACTGAAATATTAATTTTAGAAAAACGGTAATCACAGGTGTGAAAACGGTTATAATGGGTCTAAATAACACCATTTTTTCCTATTTATCGGTGTTATTTAGGTAAGCGTGTTGGTGAGCCTCACAGGCACGGTATATGGGCGTGAGCGTTATAACGGACGCTTTTTCGGAAAAAAACGGCCGTTTTTCAAACCTTGATCCTAACCCTACATGTAAAAGATTTTTTACTTCCTCTTTCAATGAAGTATCTTTTGAAAAGTTGAAAAGTCGAGAAGAAAAGACAAAAGAGTGTCAATGAATATTTAATGTCATCTATTTTCATTTGCAAATGCATTGCGACTTCCTCTTTCCAAGAAGAATCCTTATGAAAAGTCGCAAAAAAAATTAATGAGCATTTATGCTGGCGGGTAGCATTTATGCCGGCCAGTAGCTTCTCTCTTCTCTTTCTGATTTTGCCGATTTAAATTGAATACGGAAAATGGGTTATTTGTCTAAATATTTCTTTTAAAACATGGTTTTAATGGACGAGTAAAAATTAATATGGATGAAATGGACACCAAAAAATAGCAAGAATGAAACTGGATTCATACTGGTTTAAACTTAAAAGATAGCGAGGATGAAACTGGATGCATTCTGATGTAAATTAAAAATAAGAAAAAGTATTTGAAAATGGGTAGGATAAAACTGTTTACATCCTGACTATTTTTACATTTCGTCCATTTAAACAGTATCAAATTTTACATATTTTTTTCACACAGGAATTGTCGTTATTGAGTTAATTGACCAATTTTGTGAATTGAATAATATCAAGGGCTTTCTTTTATATACCCTTTATCTATATAATATATCCCCATATCTACCTATCCCATCTATCTCTAAAATTATTATACCCCAAGCATCTCTATATTTTTTCATCCCACCAATTATGGGTATGTTCGTCTCATATTTTAATGTCAGTTCCGATCTTGACAGTCCTTTATCTATCTTCTACACTAAGCCCTAATATATAGGCACACAAACTTGAAACACATAATACCCATATGGTGTAACATTTTCCAACTCTCTGCTACATCGGTAAAAAAAAATTGGGTTATCAAAATTCGTCCTTCAAGCAAACTTTGCAAGTATTAATTCTGCATCTTATGATATATTGGATTGTCTGTCTTGATATACTACCTTAGTTGTTTAGATTCTTTTGAGCCTTTTCTTCCTTTTCAACATGGCTTGACTGGGAAAAGTATTGTGTTTTTGTACCTCTTTTAAATAGTGGTAGTTCATTAAGATTAATTAAGTTGATACTGTTGACGTCGTGCACTACATGAGATTTGTCTTCCTCCTTACATGGCTTGACTGGCACTTTCTTTGATCCTGCTATAGAAAGAAGTCGTTCCTGTTGATGGTATGATGGATCCTTTTTTGTAGATTTATGTCTTTTCTTTTGTGCTACTATTTGTGCATTCGTTGGATTTGGTTGCAAATTTTTCTTTGGGTTCTTGCATTTTCTTTTATTCGGATCTGCAACTTCTATCAACGTTTCTAACATGAAATGCTTCTACAATTCCGTGCAAGCTTCTTCTTTTGTTTTTATCTTCTCAAATATCTTCCCGATTGAAAATTGTTGCCACTGTACATAACCATAAAAAGACGCTTCCAGTTTTATATATAGAATCAGAAAAAATAAGATTACAATTTTTGTGGTGGTTCAGGATTTCATAAGCACATAACAACCCATGAGTTTTCGAGATTATGCACAAACATCTTTCCCTAAATAGAACGATTTTTAGTAATTCTCTTTGTACGCATTTGTTGGGATATTTTTGTTTATATATAGTAATCTATAAAGAGGGGTATCCCTATCAAAATTTTCAATAAAATTCATGATTTTTACGTTAACAGAATTATAACTAACATAACTAATCAAAGGGGATACCGTTAACACTTCCTGGGGTATATAAAGGAACGCCAAATATTAAAGTACTACTTCCTCCATTCCTATTATAAAGACGAAGTTTGAAAATTTTACAGTCGGTTCCAATTCCGAGATTGTTGTTTTTCATATATATATATATATTGTTATTTATGATGTATTAGTATCATATAATTCAGTTAAATATTAGATGATAGGATAATATTTTCGTCAATATAAGATATGGGTAAATTAAGAAAGTAGGGAGAAATTATGAAAATTAGATGTTTTTCTTAATACACCTTCTCCATTTATAATAAGGACTGAGTGAATACTTATCAATCCAAAAACATACATCGTCGAAGAACTTAACTGAAACACGATATGTAATCATTAAAGTATGAATGAATAGCTAAAAAAGAAAAAAAAAGTTGGATAGATCAAGTAAATACCAAGCATTCATGAAATAAAATTACTAAACATTTGAATCATTATTGGATATATGAGTTCACACAACTAATTTCGTTTTGCGCCGAAACTTCCTGCTACAAAATCAATTGCACATGGAACATAGGTTTTTCTAGAAACCTATAAAAATAAAAACGGGTAGTTAAATACTCGATTAAGGGATTATGTATGTAATAATATGGAAGCAATAGACCCTTGCTCCTCCACTCCCCAATCGCCAGCATCCTCAGGTACGCCTTATCCCATAACTAATCATACTAGTTTTTTGACGGCAATTACTACCCTTAAAGAATCTACCAGTGATGCTGAAGTTGTTCGTCTTCCCTGTCGGTGTGCAACTATGTCTGAGGAAATTAGTGCTCTTGACAAGAATGATACGTTACCTGTTACTGATTTGCCCCAGGACGCAGGCTACTGGTTGTAAATGGGCTTACAAAATTAAATATAATTATGATGGTACTCACTACTACAAACCTTCATATAGGCCACGTTTTTTGGTTTACAGCCTAGCCACGTTTCAGGTTATTTGTGTGGCTGTTGATCATAGGTATAACTATAGCCACGTTTTGTGTTACCCTGCATAGTGCACCATTTGGTCATGGGTTTGAACCTAAACCCATCAACTGTAGCCATAAGGCCTCGTTTGGTCAGTGGTTTCAGTCTAAACCCATCACATGTAGCCATAGATGTGATGGGTCCATAATATGACGGAAAGAGAATTTATTTAGCCACATTGGTTTATCTATGTATCCATAATATATGGTTCATTAGACACGTACATATTAGAAATAGACACATTTTGTGAAACATGGCAAAAAATTGACATATGGCTGCACCATTTTCTTTTTGGGAGGGTTATTATATGGCCACGATGATTTTGTTTATGTGACCAGAGCTTCCTCCAACTATACACATCTTGCGACCAATCCAAAAGACTCGTATGGCCATCTATGTCGCGCTAATGTTAATGTTGTGTATGGCTTTTGTCGAATCATGATCAAGGTTAGAGTAAACAACAGGCATTCTAAGTAATAGAACCCTTGAAAAGACATCTTTTTTAGTGTGGTTTAGTATATCTGCATCCGTATTCTAAGTTGTCCAATATTCATCTAGCTCGGAGAAAAAACAAACATATCAATTTGTTCAGGCAGAGCGAATACGATATAATGTTTGGAAACTTGACAACCACAATAGAAAGTACACCACTTGGCTGAGGAGAATCTCAGTTACATAACCTGTTGGTGATGCATATTGGTGTGTGCAAGAAATACGTAATTGACGAGCTTAAATTTTACGAAAAATGAAGAAAACAATTTCTTACATAACACAAACTCCAAAACACATCATATTAATTTATTCAAAAATTATGCTTGTATAAGAGTAGTGACAAATCTAATAATACTGCATTTCATTATTCCAAAAATGCAGCTGCAGATAACTTATACAACTGCCATATACATTTGAGTTTCAACAAGAGAAAAAGATACCCACTGCTAATGTCTTCGATCACATCATTATCGTTGTTAAACTGAATAACAAAAACAAACCCATTAAATATTAACTTCAATACTATACCCCATAGAGATGGCAGCACCTTCTCGCTAAAGTATAGCTTCATCGAGACTGCAGAACTGTAAGAATCGCTTATCTACGAAATTTATAGCATAATAAGTAGATAAAAGATTGTTTGAGGCTGGTAAACATTCAGAAACTCAATTGAAAAAACAAAAAATCCCTGGTTGTTTAGAAGTTTAACGACTACTTGTGGAAGTCAAAGAGTTCCAACATTAACTAGTTGCAGTCCCAAGAGTTGCCAAAGATAATATAGCACAATGGCAGACCAAAAGGGCCATCATTTTTTTCTATCAGTATCATGTCACTAATATTCTGACATACCAGTTGCAGTCCGAAGAGGCTGGTAACTGAATAACTAGTGACTAAAGGAAATAAACTGACATACCAGCTGGTGACCAAATGGTGAAATAATATTCTTCATAAGAACCGCATACCCTGAGTCTATATACAGGTGATGACCATGTCGGTGTTCCATAGTGAAGTTACAATTAGAAAGGTACATACCTATCGTTACTAATCAAAGAATACTTGATATGGTGTCAAAAATGATACATTATTGTCGAAAAATCTTGAGATCTCATAAGCAAACTACCCAAAGGTTTTAAATGTACACGTCGAAAAATATATTCACAAACACTGGCTGACGAAAATTGTATCATAACTACATAGAAAAAAATCAACTGCGCTAAAAAGGCATGTGGAGAACACCTCATCAGCAAACAATGGCATGAAATTAAAAAAAAAAAGCAAGATAAAATTAATTATACTTTCTGTCAAGTACATTTTCAGGACGGTACTTCTCCATCTTTTTTCTTTTCTGCTAGGTGGACTAAGTTAATGGACTGGTGGACTAAATCGTTCATTAAGTATATCATGATATATGCTCAAAGTAAGAATGGCACACTAGACCCAAGAAAGGAGGGAGCCAAAGCGCAAATAAGGGATAGACAAAAGTAAACCCAAACACACACAAAAAACACAACCTGAAGAACTAGACCAAGCCTAAACCGAACTTAGGCCAGCAACGAGCAACAAAGAAAGAGGCTTTCTATTTCTTCTTGGCAGGGGTTCTCTTCACTCTGCCAAGTTTTTCATTAAAAAATGCCCCTGGCCGAAGTATTTTAGCTTGTTCCCTCTCAGTTTTAGGAGTGTTGTAGTAATCCTTAACAATGCCATTTAAGATGTTCTTAACCTTTACGGGTTTGCCTCTACTCACCTGACAGAAAACTGCATTAACTGCATTCATGATTAAGAAATATCGCTACAACATTATCGAAATGCAGGAAAAACTAATCCAAATGTGGTATTCTTGCAATCAATCTATTGAAAATTGGTAATGAATGTTTTACGTAATCAACAATTCCCGATCTACCTAAATGCTGTAAAATTTGTAAACGGTAGAGAAGATTTCAAATTGAATGTTAACAGTTCGATCCCAAGTTTCTAAGCTGTGGTTTAACCAATGCCGGATGAATATTAGATGCAATGCCAGCCGAGCTGTTACATTGGTAAGCAAAATCCCCTGCCGATGTACTCACACCAAATCTAAGTGGAGGAGGAATTTTCAGAGTGACACAAAAACTTAAAACACTATGTTCAAAGAAAATCACTCTGCAAAATCATGAAATGACAGAGAAAAATAAACTAAGTTTTCATAAAGTTTCAACTAACACCAGAGAAGAACAGAACAGAAGCTCATGTTCATGGTTCACAATCACATGTACACTCAGATTAACAACTAAACTATCTAGCTGATGGGTATCACACTTAAAAATGTACATTTGGTCTGCAGATGACTCAAAGAACAATGGTTTTTTCTAATGTCTATCACTTCTAATCCAACGATACAACATAATCAACTTTTTAACAGGATTTTGCATAGAAATTGATTGAAATCGAAAACAAAGGTGTAAATCAAAAATTAAGCAGAAATTTACCCTTTTCCCCAATTTTGGTTGAATCTAATTGATTTTCAACAATTTCTTCAACTTTTGTTTGTTTAATTAGTCCCTGCAGACAGAATATACATTAATCAATAAATATTGAAGATTCAAATGCTGTTGAATTCAAAAATTAAGAATGACTCTTACATAGTTGATAATGAAGATTCGCAATGATGATTTGAGAAAGAAGAGTGTGATTCGAGAAAGAAGAGAGAAACCAAGGACGAATACTATTTCTCATGTTACTTGTTTAGCAGATGTCTACACACCTATTTATAAAAACAAAACAACTTTTAGTTGATCATTTCTACAAACACTTCAAGGACATCAAATTATCAGCATACCAAGTTAGTTGATTTGAAATTAAACTATAATCCTGTTCATTATGGTCAAGCCATTTCATTTTCTTCTTCCCAGAAGAGAAATCGCGAAACAGCACCGGTGAAGGAAGTTTATAGACTACAAAACTAAGGGACATGAACAAATAACAAAACCTACGAAATAGAAGTACATAAACCTATTTAAATCGGTACTTAATTCAAGATTTATAAAATCCCCAGATAACAAGAAATGTTTTCAAATTAAAACAAATATTCTTACCCAAAATCAATGTATGATAAACAAGATGAATTGGTATATCTTCCTTTTCTCGATCTTCAAAATCTCTGAGAAATAAAGAACTTCACGAGAAAGAAAAAATCTGGATAAAGAAAACAGATAGGTTACGGTTTAGGGTCGATCAAAACAAATATTTAGGGTTGATTAACCACTCAGAGAGGTGCCGTTTTCTGATTTGTTGGAGAAAATAATCGACCTGATTATTGATGCTATGGTGGTGACAATGGAAGTGGTGAAGTTCTGTTCATGGGTTTTTTTTTGAAGGGTTTCGGAAAGAAAAAGAAAAAACAGGGAGCCAAGAATGGCAAAATCCGGTAAGGTTTTCGTAGGGGAAAGAAATTTTTGTGAAATTTTGGAGCAACTTTTTCCCTCCTTCGTAAGTAGTGATCCACGTCACTTTTTGTGTTTGCATTTATATTCATTGGATTGGAGATTCTGATTTTTTATTGGTCCGACAAACACCATACGGATCACACTTGTTTTTTTGTGCTAACTATTTTTTCTTTTTGACATGAAATTCCAATTTGCTAAATGACTTAAAACTATAATTATTGTACACCGATGTATAAATAACTAGGTAAATTATTATAGAAGATCGATTTTTTTTCCATACGAGTAAATTAGAGTTTAGTGACTTTATAAAATTTGTTCTTTTGTGCACAACAAGTTACGTCAAACGAGATCTACTGAGTCGGATGAATTCATAGATCAGATGATAAAATTTATATCTTGAGCATTTTAAGAGATCAAGTGAAATCGAACAAAATTTGATGTTAGCTAAAGTAATGTGAACCTCTAAGCATTCGATAAAATTGAATAAGATAAAACAAATTATAAATCATAAATCAGATGATAGTTTGTGAAAAACTTCAAGCACTAGAAAAAACCCGATGAGATGGAAAGAAATTTGAAATCCCTAATTATAAAGTAACTTACTTTGGTTAAACATTAAAGCGTCAAATGAATTCTGATGAGATAGAGCAAAGTCTGAAATCATGAATAGAATGAACACGGAGAGAACTCTAAGCACCAGATGAGATCGGGTGTTATATTAAAATTATTTGCATGTATCTATGTTGCATGTGTAATTTTTTTGTTTTCGTTTGCATCCTTTGGTGTTCCAGTGTATGACATCCTCATGAGAGACTAAAATTGAATGTCGAGTTAGACCCATATTTTAATGTTATGCTTTATAATTTTCTTTTCATCCCACATTTATTGAATTGAAGCAAAATGACATCATGTAGATGTACGGTCAACCGCAGAGGACGCTGAATGTGTTGGTTTCTCTGAATGCAATTATGCCATTACTATCACCAGATATTTCTGAAATTCGTTAATTATCTACAAGTTGAAACCAAATTTATTTAATTTCACTCCATCTACCAAAATCACTAGATCATATTCGATATCATTAAATCACTAGATCATATTCGATATCATTAGATTGATGTTCACTATAACTGACCAGGTAGTTCAGTTAAAATGAAGGATATATTATGAAATTGAAGGATAATAGGTAAAAATGATTGACGTCAAGGGTTATTCAACAGACTTAATGCTAACGTGTGAAACTGGATAAAATTTAACGGATTATATTTTGAAAAAAAAATGATATTTCATAAAATTTGACAGATTATATTTTGATACCATGGTTGAAGTGGATTTGGAATTTTTAGTTTAAAGTATGATTCATTGTGGATTAGATATATAAATCATCATTTTACAATACTACTAAAAGTTAAATTAAAATTAATACAAACTAAAAGTACACGGGTAGATGAACACATGATACGAAGTTGGCATTGGAGACTCCCGGATTTCTTTTATCCGTCTTTCATCTCCACATACCTCTTTTATTATGTATTTTAATGATGTACATATGTAAAAAAATTTTATATCAATGAAATCGAGAGGATCACTTTTTCCTTAAAGAAAAAGTGCAACAATTATTCAGTCAGAATTAAGCTATGTATCAGTGTCACTGTAGTACAATGTAAAGTCATTAGGTAATGATACGAGTGACTTGATGACGCCAGCACCAAATTCTTTTGGGTGTAGCTATCCAAAAAGGTGTTGGGGCTCATCTTGTTGCTAGGCTCCCATCTAATTTCTTACCAGTTGATGAACCTTCTGAGTTGTAATTGGTTTTTCCCAAATATTATACTCCCTCCGTCCAAGTTTACTTGCTTAATTTGGATTTTACAAAAACTTGAAAGAAATTCAAATTACTTCCATATACACCATCAATCTTTTTCATTGTTTGTTCAATATACTAGTTTTGTTTCTTTCTTGATAATTAGAAAAATTTAATAGGAAATATACCAATTTTTTGGTACAAATTTGTTAAAAAAAAACACAATTTGGACAAATAAAGTTGGACGGAGGGGCATAAAAAATATCCGAAAAACAAAGCATAAGCAAAAATTAAAAAAAAACAAAAACAAAAAAAAAAACTAGGTACTTCGTATTTGCTTGCCCGTAGGGTTAACCCGAGATGGAGGGTTTAGATTATGGATGGAAAAGTTAAATCATCGTGATCTTAATGTGGCAGATTTTTATTTTTTAAACATCAAAAAGTTGATGCATTAAGCTGCATCCAAACTTCAAAACTTTATACAACCCTAAATTACTTTTTCTTTCTCTCGCTCTTCTATCCGCCTCCACTTCTTTGCCTCTGTCTCTCCGAATGGAGATGAGAACACCTCCTCCTCTAATGTCAATATTGAAGATGGAGAACCTCGTGAAAACCCTAACAAGCAAAACCATATCATTTTTCAAATCCAAAAACTCCCATATTTTCCATCGTGAATCCAAAACTACAGAAACTCCAGTCAATCATACACAATCCCTAATAGAAGTGATGAAAATGATGAGTAAGTATGCAATATTTGATTTATTTGTCGATGAAACTTGATTTTTTATGTACTATTTGATTTGCTTTGATATATATATATATATATATATATATATATATATTTTTTTTATCTAAGCCTCTTTTTCTCTATTGTGCAGGTGTACCTGAAGCAGGCCCCAAACAAAAAAATAGTTTACTCCACCAAGACGATTCATTTCAGTCCACCAAGCTAAGAAGTTTAGTCCACCATTTCACATCCGTCCGAGTAATGAGTAAACTAAGAAGAAGAAAAGAGAAAAAGAGGGAGGGAGATGAAATTGAGTGCAGTTATTGATCACAACATCGATGTTTGGTAAGAATTTTCTTCTATGCTTCCTATTATCATCCGAAAGGGTCGTAGCTAAATAGTTATTTGTTTAATGTTACTCAATTAGGTTTTGCAGAATTTCGAATTTACTTTTTTTTTTTATGCTGTTAACTTTTTTCTGGGGTTGGGTTTTTGTTTGGCTTGATTTTGTTTAAGAGTCCGTACTTGTCTAAAATGGATATTAATTGGTGAAATTGTTAGTTTCTGGCTGCTCATTACAAGTTAGTAATTTTATAGGGTTTGGGTTTGTTGGAATTATGTGTTATAATGTTATTCAAATGAAAATGGAGTTTTTTTATCAATGCCTTGGGGATATTTATGAAAACAACTCGACATTAACTTATCTGCGACCAAGGTTTTTTGTTGATACACAAGTGTGCGCCACTGGGATTGAGTACACCTGTAGATGAGGGTCATACTAGCTTACGATGCATGGTCAGGCGAGGGAAAGGCAAATGGTGTCACATATGAGTAACTACTTACGCAGTTTATGTCACCTGCAGATTGAATGATTGTTCCACTTCCTCCACCATATGATCCACATGGAGGATACCCCGTGCCTCCACTAGAAATGACTGCACAAGCCCCTCTACCACCACACAACGGTTATGCACCTCTCCAGGTGATACTATGATCTAATTATCACCTCCATCAATCAACGGGCGCTTGCTGATTGTTTTGTTTATTTATATTACTGTTTGTTTTCAAACCACATATCAATTTTTCATAAGCTGTGTTTCTCTTTTGCTAAGCTATAATTTCCAGTAGAATTGAAGCTCCATTAGGAAGTGGTAGTATCAATTATTTGCTCTCGCTTGCACCGAAGAGTTTCTGTTTTTGTACCTCTGATTAGAATTTTACTTTTGATGCGTAAATTGTGCCAGTTGATTGCGTATTCACGTATACTGCAAGGTGAAGTTCCTAGTCTCGGCTACACTCTTCTATGTATATACAGGGACTGTCATACAGGTATAGGACGCTCATGCATATGATAGACCAATAGGAATGGACTCCTGCACCTAGTGTGTCTCATTTGTATCCTAATTGCAGTATTGACCTCTCCTGGCTCCCCTTTCTAGTCACTGCAAAATTAGAATTTTTTGTCATTATGGTGCATACAGAGTTGTAACAATCTCTTATTTTTCTGGTGGTATAATCTCCAATTTAAGACATATCGATTATTCTTATAAAAGATCGTAGTAGTTCTCTTTGCAACACTATATCCAGATGATTGAATCTGTTCCTTTTCCCTCTTTCTCTTGCAGGTGCTTACACAGAGATGCAGAGGAAACTGTGCTCAGATGGGAAGACTTTGAAAGGGATTGTTTGGTGGTTAATGGTCTTCGAAGATCCAACAGTGGAGTTGAACATATGTTCCATGTTTTCACTTAACTATCTACCTTATACGCAGTTTCTCTGTAAATGTAATAACAATAATTTGTCAATAATAAATAAAGAATATCTGAGAATTTTTCAGTAAACAGATTCACTAGTATCAGTGATTAAAATATGATACTTGATGTGATACAAATAGGTGGCCAATAGGTTCTTAAAATCTTGACATACGTACGAGGCCTAAAGACACCAATAGCAGAAGATTGCGCATATGAAATACAGTCACAATTTACCAGTTTTCATGTGTCCAAAACGTAACCTACAGCCACAAAGAAAACATTTGATGCGTCTTTCTAAAGCTTTTGGTCATGGTGTTTTTGATTCCATGTGACTATAGCTTATGAATTAGTCATGTTATTTTATTAGTTTGCGTGTCTGAATGATAGTTATGACCATGGTTCTATTGTTTTAGTGTAGCTATAAGTCATGAATTAGCCATGCTGAAACCATTTTTGCGTGTCTAAATTATAGAGGTAGCCATGGTTAAATAAATCCATGTGGCTTTAGGATAAACAATCGCCACATCGAAATCATGTATTGTATCTTAAAAGAGTCTATTGCCATGGTGTTAGAATTTCAATGTGATTGTAGGTCATGAATTACCATGATAAAATGACTCTTGCGTGGCTGATTGGTAGCAAATGTCATGGTTCAAATAAATCCATGTAGCTTTAAAGTAATCACTGGCCACATTAAACATAAATTGTGTGGCTATAAGGAACCTATGACCATTGTGTGGCTATAGGGATATGGCCGTGGTAAACCATGTGCAATAGTCACTTAAAGTTTATGTAGCCATAAAGGTACCCAGTTGTCACGACACCTGATACCACATTTTTGGAGTGAAAATAATCCATGGCCAAAAGCCTATGGACACTGTGATAAAGTATAGCCTATGTAAAGATTTGTACTAGTGACTTTAGAGCGGTATAAGGCTCGCTTGGTTGTCCTTGGTAATAGACAAGTAGAAAGGGTGGATTACAATGAAAAATTTGCTCCCATAGCTAAAATGGTTTCGGTTAGAACATTCTTAGCAGTCGTAGTTGCTCGTGATTGGGAGTTACACCAAATGGATGTTCCCAATGCCTTTCCACATGGGGATCTTGATGAAGAAGTATATATGCAACTTCATCTAGGATATTCGACTAATTTTCCTGGTAAAGTGTGTTGACTCCATAAATCTCTGCATGGTCTTCATCAAGCTCCTCGTAATTGGTTTGCTAAGCTTGTAGGTGCTCAAAATATTTTTGGATTTGTACACTCTTATGCTGATTATTCTCTATTTACCCTACGAGGTACTTGCCTATGTGGATGATTAATTATTGGTGGGAACAATTCCGCTGTTATTACTGGTTTTAAAGTATATTTAAGCCGTTGTTATCATATGAAAGATCTGGGCAATCTCGAGTAATTTCTTGGTACTGAAATGTCTCGACGAACTGATGGTCTGTTTTTATCTCTACGGAAATACATCTTGGATATTCTATCTAAGACTGTACTTCTTCGAGATAAACCATCTTCTTCACCTATTGATCAACATCATCGTTTAGCTCTTGATGATGAACCTATGTATTCTGATTCATCCCAATATCGTCGTCTTATTGGACGCTTGATTTATTTGACCATTATGCGTGCTTAATTGTGTTACTCGGTGCATGTATTGGCTCAATTTATGCAGTTTCCTCAGGTATCTCATTAGGAAGCTGCTCTCCGAGTTCTTCGTTATCTAAAGGGCATCCTGGTCAAGGGATTGTTTTACGCAAGGATGGTGTTCTTCAACTTACGGCTTATTGTGATTCTGATTGGCCTCCTTCCCTCTTAGTAGTCGTTCGCTTACTGATTACTTTATCTTTTTAGGAGGTTCACCTATATCTTGAAAGACAAAGAAACAACACACGGTATCTCGTTCTTCTGTTGAGGTTGAGTATCGTTCGATGGCTCATACATGTAGTGAGCTCACATGGCTAAAAGCGTTAGTGAATCTCTAGGTGTGTTTCACTCCCAGCCTATGCGCCTTTACTGTGATAGTCAATCCGCACTTCATATTGCTACTAATCCTGTTTTTCATGAACGTACCAAACATATTGAGATTGATTGTCATTATGTACACGATCAAATTCAGTCAGGTGCTATTATTACTTCTCATGTTCGCACAACCACAACATTAGAATTTTTTGGATGTGATTTGGAAGATGCGATCTTTACCAAAACCACCGACACAACAAGGTACGATTTGTGTTGATAATGCAGTCCCATCATCTATTTCAGGTACTGATGTTTTATTTGAGATTTTCACGCTTGCCATTAAAAACCTTGCTTGTATTCAAATCTGTATCGAAACAATGCTTATATATCATCACTGATCCAGAATTCATTCGCAAAAAACATTGCATTGTAGTACAGCGGTAAAGTCATTGGGTGATGATACCTGTGACCTGAGTTCGAAACTCGCCAGCACCAAATTTCTTTAGCGATGCAAAAAAAAAAAAAAAATACTTTGCATTGAAAGCCACCTTAAGAATCCGGGGTTATTCTTGAACAAATATTCATGCGACTATGCAAACCGTGAGTATCGTTGTATCTGAATTCATGGGAATGTGACTAGTAGTACTTACGTCCCTTTTAATAAAACCCAAAATTTTGCTGGTGAGAATAAAAGGATCGTTAAAACTTGTAACGGGCTCCTCCTTTGCAGTAATTGCGGTAGTGTTAGCAGGACATATTTGAAGTATTACGTATATAATCCACTCACGAAACAATACAAAATCTTACCTCCATTTAACCCACCTACATACACCCCGTGTTCTTCGAGTGATATGAGGTGCCTTAGAGATATTGAACTAGCTTGGAATCCGCTGAAATCAGTGCATTACAAAGTTATATGTATTTGGAGCAAAAACGGTGGTTCTGCGATGAACCGAATTCAAATCTATTCTTCAGAAACCTCCTCCTGGAGACTTTGTGAAAAGAAATATACTTTTCCTCAGGTGTACAAGTCTTGTGTCTTATGGAATGGTTCGTTAAATTGGATCACCAACAAAGGGTCTTTGATTTATTTCGATGTCGTCCAAGAAACAAAAGGTGAAGTGTTAAGCCCCGGGACAAAAATGGTCGTTGGTACACAGACGGCAATTGCCTTGATGTGTACAGTGGGCATTTGCTTTACCTCTTGTTAAATCTTGAATATTTACATGTTTCAACGTACTGGAGATGGACACTAACTATACGGGTTGGATTTAGCAACCTCCTTTTGCTTCATCTTGTGGAAACTTTGGTTGGCAAGGAATGAGCTAGTTTATGGACGAAAACATAAATTGCCTTCTGATATAGTCAAACTAGCAAACCACATACAACAAGAATACAATTGGGCAAATTCAGTGTTACCTCCACCCCTACCGGCATGAATGCTACAACACCTACCGCTTCATCACTCCGGCTGACAAGGAATATTCAGGTTGGATGGAAACCGCCGGAACCGCATTGGATCAAAATCAACACAGATGGAGCTGCCCGCGGACATCTGGGACCCGCAGGAGGTGGTTTTATTTGTAGAGATTCGACAACCTCAGTTATTGTTGCAATGGCCCAACCGTTAGGAATCACAACAACGCTACTAGCAGAGACATGGGCACTCCTAATGGCCTTACGAACGGTCATACTGTACCAATGAACTAAAATATACATTGAATCTGATTTGCAGACATTAGTTCATTTCATCAACAAAATGGCTGATCCTCCATGGTACCTGAGAGACATGCTTGCTGAGATCACCAAAAGACTGGAAGAAATTCCCCATTACAAAAAATTTCACATTTACAGGGAAGCAAATCAGGCAACGAAGTCTCTTGCTAATCATGTGGCAGACAATAGTCAACAGGGAGTATTGCACACTAAAATTTGGGGGTACACGGTTCCTAGTTTTTTGAAACAAACTGTATTAAATGACACCATGGGAGGAACATTCCCACGTGTAATTTCACTTTAATTTTATCAATACAAGTTCATGCTTCAAAATTAAAAAGAAATACGGGTTGGATTTTAAAATACAAAGTCTATATGGAAAGATTAAAGGATTCGTATCCAGAGTTGGGAGATATGTGTCGTGACATGATTATTTCATATGATTCTGAAAAAAATAGCTACACAGAACTTTAGGATGCGCATGAATGGCATTCTCCGGAATGGATACACGATCCCAAAGTATACAACTACAAGCACGTTGAATAGCTTGCTTGTGTTTGATTTAAGGTATGTCTTGTACAACTCCATATATTTCCTATTTATCTCAATAGATTCCTATTTTCTTTATTATGCTACAATTGCTCACCTTTAGTACCCTTCCAGCACCACCAGCCTGGTTGATCATGTTATGCTTGTTGCATAATGTTTCCATGCTTGTCCAAACTATTTATCTAGACCAGAATAAACAAACAACTATAATAGTTAGCATGACATG
Source organism: Papaver somniferum (assembly GCF_003573695.1). Classification (NCBI taxonomy): domain Eukaryota; kingdom Viridiplantae; phylum Streptophyta; class Magnoliopsida; order Ranunculales; family Papaveraceae; genus Papaver; species Papaver somniferum. Next base: position 1,657,342 of record NW_020623156.1, read on the forward strand.
TGGGCGGAGCCAAGAATTTTGTTATGGGGTGCAAAAATACAAAGTAGGCTTAGATATTTTGTAGTAGATAACAGGGAAAGATAAAGAGGCACATAGAGAAAAATATTTCATTCATCAGCTTTTGTGTGTTACATAGATAGTCATTTATATACAATAGGAATAGAATCCTAGCTATTATATTGGGCTGCACATCCGTGGGCTAAAGCCCTACAACACTCCCCCTTATGCGGTCCAATAGAACTCCAAATGCAGTACTTATAAAATGCTTCGGATGTAGGTCTTCAAATGTAGTTCTCTCCTTGATGATTATTGTGTCTAAGACAATTGCTTCATTAAAACTTTGACAAGGAAAAACCCAGTGGGAAAAACCCTTGGTACAACTCTTCACACGTAGTACTCCACATGTTGTCTCGTATTTTACATGTAGTTCATCACATGTAATACGATCTTCAAAGATCGTTGAGTTTAAGTTAGTTGTCTCGTTAAAACTTCGTCAGGCTAACCCAGAGGGACAATACCTGAACTAAAGAAAAAGAGTACAACATTAAGCAAACTTAGAACATAGTTGGATGCGTATACGTTGCCTTATTAAAACCTTGACAAGGAAAACCCAGTGGGATAAAACCTTGACAAAGGGAAAAGAGTACAACATGACAGATGCAAGTAAGGGTGATCCGTTGCAGATGATCACTTTGCTCCGTTGAAGTTCACTAGTCGCTTCACAACTCCTGAGGAAGAAAATCCTTGTAGGAAAGACAATAGTCTTAGCTGGGAAATTACATTCCCGGTGTTTGTTGTTGTCTCATTAAAAACCTTGTCGAGTAACAAAACCCTGTGGGGAAAAGTAACCTCGGTGAAGGAAAATAGTTCAACACGCCGTTAGATGCTCCCGCTGATGTCAGACAATTTTCATTAGTCTAATGCAGTCAGAAGAAGTTTGTCACACTTTACTTTGGTGACTTGAATGTTTATAAGACCTTGTTATTGATTCTGGAAGTTATGTTGCTTAACAAACTATCGCGTTTCATTTCTTTGATTCAGATATTTTCAGTAATATCAGCGCGATCTTCATGTCTTCAATGTTCAATATACTTGATGCTTTTAGTATTGTCTCGCTAAAAACTTTGTCGAGTAACAAAACCCTTTGGGAAAAACTATTCTTGATCGAAGGTAAAAAGAGTAAAACACAACTTCAATTTCGAAGTAAAATATGTCGACATCATATCCTTGGATCCTCCCCCTGATGTCGGTATCTCCCCCTGATTACTTTCAGAGTTGTTCCAGACAGTTCCTTTAGTCATGTATTTTTCGAAACTGAATATTGGTAATGACTTAGAATATAATCTACCATATCTCCCTCTGATTACTTTCGTTGGAGAAGAGATTATTGTTCCTTTATAATCAACAACTTTTGGATTGCACTTTCATTAGCATTCCTTTTAATGTCTTTGTAGGGATAAAACAAATTTATGTCAATGGTTACTTTTAAGTACATGATTACATTCATTATACTATTCCAATGAGGTTGCGTTGGTGCGAAGCTATATCTAGCTAACAAGTTCCCTGGGGATGTAAAATTTAATCGAGTACATTATTATATTAAGTACAAAAATGCGTATATTGTACTTAGATATGAGAATTTCATCTCCAAACACATCTTCGTCATATTCCTTTGGACGAAATGGTTACTTACTTACATTTGAACCTCGACTAATCATGGGAGTGCTATCAGGATGCATGTCTTTGTTAAATTGCCTGACAGCTTTGGACATATGCAAACTGGTGGAATAATATACCACAAGCTCAGTATTCATTCGAGCTTTCCCTAGATTTTTCATCTCAAATTCGGATTTTAAATAGCTTTTAAGGTCTCTTATTACATCAAGAGTGTACATCATGTCTGTACCATCAACATAAATAGCTACAATTCCAAATCAGGAACTTTCTTATGAATACACAAGGAAAAATAACTTACTTGTCTATCCCCTCTAAATCAAATAGCCACTTAGACGGGTATACCACATCCACCTGATTGCTTGAATCTATAAGTGAGCATTCTATCTAACTGTAAACGCACTATGTGGTTTAGAGTCATTTGATTTGGGCAACAAAAGTCTATCAAGTACTTTTGGAAATATCTTTTATCTCTTGATTCTTTTAGAGATACGTAACAACCACATACATATGCTGCATTTCAATTCCTTTTGAAATTATCAAGCTAACTAAGTAGCGGAACTCTATAACGTTCATTACAAGAGAACAATTCCAGGGCTTTGTGAGAAACCTAGCGCCACAAGGCGAGTCTTTGTACTTTAAGACTACTTTCTTCTCATTATGCTTTGTGACAAATTAATTGTGTATGTCCAATAGGCTTTACACTTGGTTGGTTAGCACTACCACACCAAATACCTGTATATTTGCCGAAGAACTAAGTTCTACCTGGAGTGTATAGGCCAAATATGCTATTTATTTGAAATTAATCAAAATAAAGCATGGTTCGATGTCATTGTGCTCTACTTCTGGAGCAACTATTTATGGATTATATCATCACTGTGCACGCATGATCCTTCTATTGACTCATGTGCATTCTCATAATCCGTTAGGATTTCATTGTTCTCTAGAATAATTTAAAACTTCGGAGCGTCTTCCAGTATTGATTCATGGACATAGTCAGAGACAATCAAATGAGATGATTTCATTAATGATAAAATTAGGTTGTGCCTTACTCATCTGCTTCCTTTCTAGGTGAGCATTGATCGAACTTGGTGGTCTCTCCATCTTCCTTTATGGAGTCACGGCCTCAACTACACTTCCACCAAGTGTAGTTGAAACACCTTAGTCTATGGTGTACCCCATACTGAGGATTTCTAACCTTGCAGGAATATTTGCAGCTGGTATGTGTGATCTTGTCACTTTAGTGACATCAGTGTACATTTTGAAAATCGATTATTCTTTGTCACTTCACATTTACATTTGTGGATTACAAAAATCAATATGAGACACAATGGGAACACCACGAAAATTCCTGTGGTTCCCTTAGAAAATGTGTTTTTTTATCTCCCCCTAACGACGGGAAGACTGTCTCATTAAAGTGATAGCCCGCAAATCTTGCGGTAAGAGATCTCCTGCCAAAGGTTTTAGAATGCGGATAATTGTTGAGAGTAAATATCCAACAAAATTACATTAATCATTTTCGTGACCCGTCATAGTACGATGTGGACTCGTAATGTCACATATATAGTGCAACCAAAAATGCGTAAGAACACGAATGTCAGGCTTAAATCCAGTTACCAACTGGTACGCAGAAAAGGTTGACTAATATTGGGTTCTAAAAACGAATTAAGTAAGATGCGTATAATATTGCATATCCCCAAAGCAATAAAATATAGGTTGGTACGCATAACCTATTCCTTAGGCACCATCTGTAACCTTTGATGGTAGCCTCTGTGAGACCATTGGGTATAAGATGCTCTATATTGATCCTATTAGACATGCAATATTCATCAAGTCCTTTTGATGTAAATTCTCTAGCATTAATAAGGGTGGTGACCCTTTGCATTTTGTATTGTGTAATATGTGCTAGGAGTTTTTAAACGCAAATTTCTTGGGAACTATAACTAGTTCAAAATGTCAGAACATTCACCAGAGCCATAAGTCACTTTAATGGTCCGCATTCTGCATGAATATTTTTCTAAATTTCACCTTATCTTCTCTGTAATATGGATTGTTTTCCATTTGCTTCTTAGGATGGTCTCGGTCCTATTTTACTGAAGACTTTGTAAAATGAGTGATATGCTTTCTTACTTAAAAGCACAATGGAAACGGGGGGTTGTGCATCTAGTACTTTAGAAAACACTTGTTGAGAGATATACCGTCACTTCGCATTTTGTCAATCTTTTTTCCATTGTCTCGCTCACTCAAATAAAGTGATGTACGTTTGAGTCCTTTCAAAATGATCATCATGTCACAACCAAAGTAGCTTTATAGTTGTGCCAAAGTCTGTATGAGTCAATACCCAATCTTTCAATGTCGGGGTCAATATGGATTCAATATCCAAATATTAGTGATTTACATTTCACCAAATCGAATCATAAATTTCTCTAAGAATATGCTTCCTTCCATATTCATTAAAGGTTATAAAAGATGCAATCAATTACATCCCCATCAATGTGAGGTTCCACATGATATCCATTTGCATGGGTTTCTTTGGAATTTAACAAGGTGTAATCATCTCTCGGTACATGTAGAGATTTTGTGACGTCTTTGTTCCATCTTGAAAACAAATTTTGAGCAATGCCGCGCTCGATGATCCAACCCTCGTAGTCACATTATAAGGAAATAGTTTAACAACTAGTTTAAATTCCTTAAGCTGGTGGGAGGGAAACCACTATCTGTTAGACATTGAGTCTTGAGATATTAAATAAGTGGTGTGGCCTTATTAGTAACAAAAGTGAGATCAACTCAAGTACTTTAGAGTGAATATATGTTACGTTTCAGGGACGATGATATATTTTTCATCCGGATATATCTCAAGTGTTATAGAGAATTTATGTCTCGTGGGAATGATGTACTTTTCAATCCATAAGCACAGACATCGGATCTAATTCAAGTAAATAGTTAATATGCCAGGAAAAGTTCCTCATCACTGTGAGTTGATGACCTTTCCAGTGGAAATTGGTTGCTACTATGGTACCCGCATTGCATTGCTTTACCAATACCAGTAAGAAGATTCATTCCCAACTCTTTTCACATGCTTCACTTGTGTCAGTACGTCTACCCTCATTACTTCGGGGTTTTTATTATTTTCAATTTTTCTACGATTAGCTTAATTTGAGAAATTTCTTCATCTCAACAGGTCAAGAGAATCTCATTTTGAATGTACCATTTACTTTAGGTTGAATAGCCTACTAAAGATAGTGAATCTCTTGTTGATACTTTAACATATACTGGTTCATTAGTTTATGGATGAAGTAAAAAAAAAATTGGAAGAGGGAGAACAAAATAAAATCTGACTCATATTAATTTTTGTATGTTCCTCCACAAAAATTGGGATGCATGTGTTTAGAAACACAAGGGAATACGTAGATCTACCTTTTAGACAGTGCGTTGTCATTAGCATAAAGTTGTATAAAGGAAGATATTCCTTATTCTTTTTCAAAAAAATGATTTCCACCTCAAATGCACAATAATGATGATCAAGTACTTCTGAGTCCAAAATATCATTCTTGCGTCGAGTTAGGTCCAACTGGAAAAGACCTTAATAAAAAAAAATCATAACCAAACCCATTCGCCTTGACAAATCAAACCAACAGATTTCCTTTGGCGTTAGTACAAATCGGCATATTCCCTTCGGCCCATCTTTCACCCATTAACGTCTCAGGTTTCCTTTCATCATTAGTAGCAATCAAATCAGCATATTTCCTTTTCCCTATAAATTAAATTAATTTAAATTAAATCAAATCAAATCTTCCACAATCAAAGGAAGAAAAACACTTAGCTTGACAATGATTCCATAACTGCGACGATGTAAATCCGAGCACCATTTATTTTTATTTTTTTTGAACAACTTGTATTTATCATCCATGTAGAAAAGAGAAAAAGAAACTTTAACCAATCTCGATCTGCGGTTTAGCTTCGTGCTTGATAACGTTTTGTAGTAGATATTAGGGAAAGATAACTAGGCACATAGAGAAAAATATTTCATTCATCAGCTTTTGTGTGTTACATAGATAGTCATTTATATACAATAGGAATAGAACCCTAGCTATTATATTGGGCTGCAAATCCGTGGGTTAAAGCCCTACAACAAGATATAATCTTTTTCTCTAGCCCAATTTTTTATTTTTGTGTATCAGAAGCCCTCCAATAAGATCCCATATACGAGAAATCCATGATTATTAATAATAATTATTTGTTACAAAAATAACCTTTTAAGTTTTATTTAGAAAATTAAAATAATTATGGTAAAACGGATAAAATTTGTCCCTAAAATAACTCCCTCGAAATACTCTCACCAAAGAATTCCCTTAAATACCTCAAATAAATTAATTTGTTTACCGAAAATTATCCCAAGATAACTCTCTTAATTAAGACTCCCTTGAATATCTCCTTTGACTGATTCCTTAGCAATACCCATATTCTGCAAAAGAAACTTGTTTAAAATTCCTCTTCTCACGGATTTGTAAAGTTTCCAATAATGATACCTCGTGTTTTCAACCGTGGATAGATATGTGAAAACTACACTTTTTGAGAATTAGCCGATTGGTGAAAATTCCAACTTTCGGTTGAAATAAATTGTGAAAGTTTTTATTTTCACAAATTAAAAAAGCATGGAAAAATCAGTTTTCACAAGTATATAACTAGTGATAATCGCAATTTTCTAATTTTTACTTATTGCATCTTGTGATAACGGCAGCTCCAATGTGAAAATTTCGATTTTTCACATTTAGTGATAGCTGCAATTTTAATATGTTGAAACCAGTGTTTTACGAAAACACCAATTATCAAAAACTTCAGTTGTTAAATTCTAGTGATAATCAAAAAAATTCACCGGTTATAATCAACCAATTTCTGGGAAAATCACAATTATCAACAGGTCTTTGAAAATGCTATTTTTCATAACTTGGTGATAATCTTAATTTTCAACTGAAAAATTGCAATTATCATCGAAATGTTCTAATTTTCACACTATAATGACAATTGCAAAATTTCACCTATTATAATCACTTACGTTGTGTGAAAATCCTAATTATCATTATGACCTGTTCAATTGAAAAATTCCAGGTAAGGAGAGAAAACGAGATAATAATTGTGATGGAACACAATAGAAGATGAGAAATTTTTTTAACGGACCAGATTAACTAATCTAACGAATCTACCGCATCATCTTCACGACTAGCTTGATGAAAATAAATTTTGAAGGCATAAAAGAGCGTAGTTTATTCATAGTGGCAGTCCTTAGAGGTGTAAAACGTGCTGGCCCGACACAACCCAGCCCACGAAATCACGTGTTTAGCGTGCTACGTGTTGTCCTGGGCTGTGCCAGAAATTCAGACGTGTTGTGTTGTGTTGTGCTAAATGGCGTGTCGTGTTGTACTGTGTCAGAAAAATAAACGTGTTGTGTCGTGTTGTGCTAAATGGCGTGTCGTGTTGTACTAAACGTGTTGTGCTGTGCTAGCACACTTATTTTATGTTTCCAAAATAAATATTTTTGAGATATTTTAGTTAGTACATGTATTATTACAATAGTAAATTAGCATAACGAAAATAAAATTTTAGAAATTGGCTAAAACTATGATTCTTTTGTGAAATATGCATCAAATGTGAGGTATTGTGTAGTATTTTATGCATGATGTGGCGTGCTTTCTTCGCGTGTCGTGTTGTGTTGTGCTGTGCCGCGTGCTAACACGTGCCACGTGTTGGGCTGTGTTGATGTGCCTATTTGTCTGGCACAACACAACATATTAAACAAACGTGTTGTGTCTGTGCTGGGCCGGTCATGTGCTTTGCGGTGCTGTGCTCGAATTTTAACATGTTGTGTTGTGCCATAAACGTGTTGGTTCGTCCCAATTTACACCTCTAGCAGTCCTATTCAAAGTTCTACACGTCCATTGGATGTGAGATCAAATTACACAACAAGTAACAACCAGAAGTAAAGAAATAGAATGATAACAGAATATCTGTTAAAAAATAAACAATAAATAAATGAATAGAAATAAACATCTCATGCTTCTTCTTTTTTTCGGTTCACGTCTCTTCTGTGGATTGCACGACCGGTTACCCATACTTCTTCTTTTTTTTGGTTCACGTCTCTTCTGTGGATTGCACGACCGGTTCCCCATGATACAGCAGAAGTCTGATGACCAGTTTTCCTAGTAACTGCGTGGGGTTGCCTACTGTTCTTTGACATATTCGCGTGAACAACCTTGATAATATCAGGCCTCAGGCGAGCCTTCATCGCATCTGGTAATGGAACGTTGCTATCGTCAGTTGCCATATCTCCTTCCAGATTCTGGACGGAAACCACAGGCCTCGCCACAGCTGCCTTTGGTAATGGAATGGCTCCTTCCACGTTCTGGATTGAAACCAGAGGCCTCTCCGAATCTTCCATTGTTGAATTGTTTGGGAAGATGAAAAATGTTTTTTTTCTCTTCTTTGAGTGAAACGACGGCTTTTACAAATAAATTTAGGGTTTGGGATTTTATATGAGAATGAGAGAAGTAGGGTTGTGTTCCTTTGATTCTGAGTATTACAAACCGCTGGATTGAAATACTCCCTTTCAGCCGTTGGATAGAGATGTATAACCTAGGCTTAGGGTCTCTTCTTTTTTTGTTTTGTTTTGTTTTTCCTTTTATTTTATTTTTTTGTCGGTAGCATCAGAAAGTGAGCCTTCTGATTCCCGAAACAGTGAGTATTGGCGGTGTCATAGTTTAGTTTGTATAACCCAAATCGTTACTATATAGCCTTGAAAATTGTAGGTTAATCCAAGATGCTAAAAAAGAAATAATGAAAAAAACAGTTATGCCACGAGTAGCTCGCACTCTTATCACCTCAAAAGACTAAATCAATAGATTGAGTGCACCTAGAAGTGTAAGCTTGGTTGCGCCAGCACGGACACAGCCCAACACGTTAGCTTAATGTGTTGTGCTAGGCCATGATAATCAGTATAGTGGCACGACACAGCACATCACATGGAATAGATGAGTACGTGGCACAACATGACACAACACGCTAACAAAGCACGTCATAACATGTATTAAAATACTGCACAATACGGTACAGTACAACACATTTTTTTTTGTATATTTCACAAATGAGTGTTTATTTTAACCATTTTTTGACATTATATCTTCGTTGTGTCAAATTATTGCAATAAAAACACATATAATATCTAAGTATGTTTGAAAATATTTATTTTGAGAAATGTAAAATAAATGTGCCGGGCACTGCAAGATACAACACGCTCTTAAGCACGTCATAACACGGCACGTCTTATTTCTAGCACGGCACATGGCACGGCGGGTTCGCCTCTTAATATAGTGTTGTACCTTTCGTTTGAAAACTCCAACCTTTAACCGCATATATATTAGAGTCAAGCCCCTGCTGGCCAAGTTAGTTTGGGGCAAGTCCAGCTAGCTGGATCTGCTGCAAATTGGGCCCAGGTGTGCCGTAAAACAAAGCATTAAGAGGGTTACTTAGGAATCATCATTCGGTGAATTGCTAACCAGGCAGTTAGGATAGAATTTTAGGGTTCTTTAACTCAGCTATATAAGTTGAGTGTCCTCCTTGTAGCATTAGAATTTGTGGAAGTGATCCGAAACATGCTTTCTATAGCAAAGCCACTTACAGAAAAAGGTATGATTTTTGTTGATAGTGCAATCTCATCGTCTGTTTCAGGTACTGATGTTTTATTTGAGATTTATCACGTTTACCATTAAAATCCTTGCTTGTATTCAAATATGTATCAAAACAAGCTATCTATCATCACTGATCCTGAATTCATTCGCAAAAAAACATTGCATTGAAGGCCGTCTTAAGATTCCTGGGTCGTTCTTGAACAAATATTCATGTAACTATGACAACCTCGAGTATCACTATAGCTGCATTGATGGGAATGTGACTAGTACTTATGTCCCTTTTAATAAAACCCTAAATTTTTCTGGCGAGGATAAAAGGATCGTGAAATCTTGTAACGGGCTCCTCCTTTGCAGTAATTGCGATAGTGTTGCCATGACGTATTTGAAGTATTACGTTTATTATCCACTCACCAAACAATACAAAATATTACCTCCATTTAACCTACCTACATTTACCTCGTGTTCTTGGAATGACACGAGGTGCCTTAGAGATATTGAATTAACTTGGGATCCGCTGAAATCAGTGCATTACCAAGTTATATGTATTTGGAGCAAAAATGGTGGTTCTGCCACGAAACGAATTGAAATCTATTCTTCTGAAACCTCCTCGTGGAGACTTTGTGAAAAGGAATATACTTTTCCTTACGGGTACAAGTCTTGTGTCTTGTGGAATGGTTCGTTAAATTGGATAACCAACAAAGGGTCTTTGATTTATTTCGATGTCGTCCAAGAAACAATACGTGAAGTGTTGAGCCCCAGGAAGAAAGATGGTCGTTGGTACACAGACGGCAATTGCCTTGATGTGTATGGTGGGCGTTTGCTTTACCTCTTGTTTAATTATGATATATCTACATGTTTCGAAGTATTGGAAATGGACACTAACTATACTGGTTGGATTTTAAAATACAAAGTCAGATATGGAAGGATTAAAGGGTTCATATCCAGAACTGGGCGATAAATGTAGTTACGAAGTAATTTTTATCGATGAAGTAGAAGAGTACTCTCCGAAGTTCATTGTACTAATATATCACAGTGACGTGATTATTTCTTATGATTCTGAAGGAAATAGCTGCACAGAACTTTATGATGCACATGAATGGCATCCTCCGGAATATATACGCGATCCCAAAGTATACAAGCACGTTGAATCGCTTGCTTGTGTTTGATTTAAGGTATACCTTGTACAAATCCAAACATTTCCTATTTATCTCAATAGATTCTCGATCGATCTTTCTATTTTCTTTATTCTGCTACAATTGCTTACTTTTACTACCCTTCCAACACCACCAGCCTGATTGATAGCATTATGTAGCATTATGTAGCATTATGTGGCTTAGAAAAGTTTATCATGTTATGCATGTTGCGCAATGTTTCCATGCTTGTCTAAACTGTTCTCTGAGACCAGAATAAACTGACAACTAAAATAGTTGTCGGGAGTGTGATGTCATTGAATAAATTATGTTGACCTGGAATCCTGCTTGCGTACCTGTTGCAGGTATTTGAACCTCTGGACTACCTAGCTAAAAGAGAAAGCATACGCACAAACGATTCCTCTGCAACTGCACAGGAATACCAGATGAGCAAATTAAGCATTGTGAACCGGTTCGAGTATTGGATATAAAATATAAATAAAATGAAATAAAATATTGTATTCGGCAACTATGTTTTTCTTGTTTCATTGCATTAGAAACTAATTTTCATCACATTTTTTTGCACCGAGTGCTGAGTGATTAATTTTTTTATGATATCTCTTGTTACACACCACTTAATTAGCCACATATTTATGATTTTTTGCACCTTATATCTGTTGCTGGTATTTGAACCTCTGGACTACCTAGCTAAAACAGAAAGCAGTATATGCACACACGATCGAGTGCTCTTGGTTAAAAAACTTACATTCAGCAGCCAAAAGCAGTACCATATGAGCCAATTAGCCATTGTCAATAGGTTCGAGTATGGGGATTTAAATAAAAATAAATAAAATGAAATGAAAAATTAGATTTGGAAACAAGTTTCCACTGGGTGGTTAATTTTCTTCTGCAATAATATCAAACAGCATATATGATCAGATGGCAATTTCTTAGATAAAACGTGGATTGGATCCCGGGGCTCATTTTGTTTCAACTAGGAATCATATTTAGAGCCCAATTGCATTGAAGGTGCTAATCAAGTTCTGGAATTCACAAAGTCACAACTGAATACATCTCAATAGCCAGCAGCATATGAACATGAACATCAAGAAGGAGAGCGAAAACAACTCAAGAGTCGAGGTCTGAAATCGACTCGACTACCCAAGAAGGTGGTGGAAGTATTGTTGGCATTGGCTTCAGCACAAATGGATAAAATATATGATAGCGATAAATCGAATAACTTTCGGCCAAGAAACAAGGATCCAAAAGCTTAGTACATCTTCTACTTGGAATATTGTACGCCCAAAAATAGCTTTTGTAATTGAGCAAAACAACATTTTTGTCAACCGGACTGAAGCCTAAAATCAAGGTTGCCATAGTTGAATCCATTTTGTATCCTGCTCCAAGTTGTAGTCCAGAATCATCCCCACGTAACTGAGACTTGTATAATTTCATATCCAATGCTGCAAAGAAATTGTTCAAATCAATATCTTTGTGCAACAAACGCCAGTCCTCCTCCAGCACCCAAACACTTAATGTCCTGCAACTTCTCATAATTGTAGCATAACAAAGTAAGCCTTCTGATTCCCCAAGACAACGACTATTGGCAATTTCATTGTCTGCAGAATCCGAATAGTTACCATACCGTTCTCGGTTAGGGAAATTGATCATCAACCTACACATGTCGCCGCGAGTTTCACCACTGCCTTCCATGTTGTTCAGATTGTAAGCAAGGATGCTTTCGCTCCCTTCAATCCAATACATAACTCCATGACAGATAAGTATACTGTTATAAGGAACAATTTTCCACTCGATACCACGAGGGCGTGAAACTCGATAATTATTCCATTCACCCAACATAGAAGAAAAGATTTCAATGCTGAAATTGTTGGATTTTTCACCGAAGTTTGGGATGCGAACAACCGTGTAACAAGTTGTAGAAAGTAATGGTGATGAAATAGACTCGCAGATGAAACCATGAAGACATTGAAGTGCCACACTTGATGTGGGAGGTGGCGGAAGAGAAACCCATGTTCGAGTAAGTGGATTACAAACAGAATAATAACATTGACTTATTAGAAGTGCTGCAATTGGTATCAACCCACTTATTTATGAAATCAGGATTCGAGAAAAGAGATAGCCATACCTTTGACACACACTTAAACTTGTAGATGGAATTCACAGGAAGATGAAGAAATATCTGAATCCAGATATCATCTGTCAAATATAGGCCTGCATCAACTATTCCAGTTCTTGGCTTAGAATAATAACAACCCATGTTTTGTTTCTTGATTGGAATAAAGTTTCTGGACTTGATAATAAGGAAGAAAGAATATCTCCAAATATGCTGTGTTTGCGAAAACAAAGTCAATGATCTGAATTCAGTTCATGGATATAAAAACAATTTTCATGTACGTCATCCTTCATAAACACAAACTTGCACTACAAGAAAAGTTGGATTAAGCGATCAGGCATTTTTGGTTGGAAAAGCCCATATTAAATCGCTCTACCCCTTAAAGCGACTTAATTTGGCTCTCGCTCTCTAGTTGCAAAAGGTGGGATTTCAACAAGTCTAGAGCAGCTAGGCAATCGCTTTAGTAATCAAACAACTATCATGCAGCGTCTTTTTTCTTAACTGCTTCATGGCTAGACCGACCTTCCTAGAGCAAGCAAAATAGTGATCGCTTTAAAGCTAGACCAACCAAAATACAGCAAGTGAAACGCTGATCACTTCATAGATAAACCAACGATAAGAGAGCAAGTGAAACGCCGATCGCTTCATAGATAGACCAACCATAATAATAGAGCAAGTGAAATATCTGAAGTTGGTTGCTTACATTTTTGAGCTACCAAACTTTTTGCCCGCTGCATCTGTTGTTCTGGTGCCGGAAGTATCTGGCCGATTACGATTTAGATAATCCCAAATTGAAATTAAAATTGATACTAACACAGATTATGAACCAAATTAAAAATTGAATCAAGTTTTATTATCACATAGATCAATTTACATCATTTCTTATAAAAAGATAACTGCAGCTCTTAACAAATAGCTTGATCCTTAAACCGACCAAACTTTTGGGTGCTCACTAGGAAGCTTTTCGTACGGCATTTCAAAAAGATGTTTCGCGTAATCTGCACATTCTTTGGCTGTAAGAGGAATGCCATCACCTTTACCAATAGTTTTACGATATATTCTGAGGTCATCTTGTCCCAAACAAAATTATATTAGCATACTTGCTAACGAAATGCCTGAAGTCAGTACATATGAAATTAATGGGAATCTGGAATCCATGGTGGTACTTACTTTATTGCTCATTCTGTAGATGATTTTATTGAACCAACCTCCACATCCACTTGGCACAGCAAAAATATTGTCACTAATTTCATAGATCTTGTCCCTCTCCTCGGTGCTGGGCTTTTGGGGTATTCCTGATCTTCTGAGAATCCGTGCTGCTCTTGGATTCAAATATTTAAACTCACACCCGTCAGTTGCAATGTAGGTTCCAGCCTCGTTCCTCACTAGGGAAACAGTTGTACCAAAAATAGGACAAATATTCACATCCATGATCTCTACACCACGACGTGGCTCAAGTCTAAGCCGTCCCATTTCATGTGGTTTCAGCGGGGCTGGTAACGAGTTGAAGAAGCGAGCAGCCTCGACTTCATGCAACACACGCATGAAAACAATGTCACTCATACGCATTTTCCTCTTAAACGTGCATTTAGCAATCCCGTCTCTCTTTGCCGCCTGCCAAGTACGAAAATCATTAGAAACACAAAGAACAAAGTTCACATGAATGCCAAAGCTCCCGATAAGACAAAAACAGATCAACCAAAGAGGATATACAACTTAGACATTCACTCGGAGAAACAGTCCATGCCAGATGCGGAAAACATAAGAGCGATGCAACATACATACGACTCATGTATAGAAGTCGAAAGAACATTCTTTCATGACTTCTAGAATCACAAAAGAAACTGGATGGAAACCTGTAATGTATATCTAGATACACATCATAAAACTATATTAACACTCAAGACCATACACAAAAGAGAGGATTTTGTTTGTAAACTTTGCACAAACCTCGTTAACATGCCCCCGATTTCCACTCTGAGTCCAAATAGGTGAACCTATCAATTCAACAACATCAACATCTTCTGGTTCAAACTTGATAAGAGACTTCCTCTGCTTGATTTTTAGAGGAGTTCCTTTCAGCTTGATTTCCTTCATTATCTTCATCTCAGGCTGTAAGTCAAGAACGACAGCCTTTGCTGCTACCCGAAGCGCTTCCTAATTCAAAATGCAAACCGTTTGGTAAAAGTAAGTATACATGATGTGGGTCATCGCACAGCAGATAAGTAGCACCTTCAAATCGCACCCTTAGATTTACAAATTGAAGGATCGCTCATTATGAGGAAACCAAATAAGTGACATGCATGTTACATTAACCAAACTATCACACATCGACATGCAAGAAAAACTAAAATACTATTCAAAAGTTTAGAATAAAGTCTCTGGAAATTCATTATTTTTGTTTAGTTTTATGATCTTTGTCCAAATGATTTCCAAGAATCAAGGACAAGTTATATGAACTTAAACATATGGTTGATTGTTTAACTTGTAATCTTGAAATGCTCGTTTTCATTGCAATACGAATCAAACAAGTATAAAGTTCAAATCGAATACACTAGACCTTAGCAGTATCATTGTCCTAGAAGTGGTTATGTAACTAAGACTGAGTGGCATTGTTGTCGTAACTCTTGAGCATGTAAGATTGGCAGGAAGAATCAACTACAAATTGAAATTAGTAATAAAGAACTAAGAGAAAGAGAGAGACAGACACAAATCAATAATATTACCAACCTTGATTCAGTAGAAGTTGGAACCCAGCATCGGCTTCTTCTTCCAAAAACCTCACTAGTTGTTTCACCTCCAGATGTTCCTACCAAAATCAAAATCAAGTCAAAATCAGGTCAAACTTCATAAGCAAAGAGACAACATCATATATAAAGAAATCCTATAATACAATCAGAAGAGCTATACTTACAGAGAGACGAGCTCTGTATTTTTCCACTCTGAAACACATTCTTCTTCATCCCATTCACCCTTTAAAAACTTCTCTGAATACCACCTGCGAAACTAAAAAAATGAACTGTTAAAAAATCTCTTCTTCTAAACTCTCAGGGAGGAAGAGAGGGAAACGGTCTGTCTTACTTGTTGGAGGATTGATGATAAGCAGATTTATAAGTTGTGCACATAGTGATGTTGATACAGAGCTTTTCTTCTCCTACTCCTTACCCATAATAAAACACAAACTCGAAACCTTAAACCCTGGATAAACTTTTCGCAACCTGCAAAATAACAGTACAGTTATGTATAGTGATTCTTTGAGCAGAACTAATTTTGTTTTTAAACTTTGGAGTATATCGGAAAGGAACAAAAGCATGATCTGTAAAAGGGCAAGAATCTAAACACAAAATTCCACGATCAAGTCCGCCACAGAAAAAAAAAATACAACCAAAAAACTTTGCAACAATGTTTATATGGTTGGTCAAGGGAGCAATACCTTGGCAGCTCTTGTCCCTTCGTGAAACAGCGGTTTCTGGTTTCTCAATGTTGAAGAAAGTTGCTGAACTTCGATTGAGAGAAGAAAAGTCCAATGCTTTCCACCTATAACATTGGAGGGTAAACAAATTAGATTAGCATAAAAAAAAACAATATGCTAATTGCTTAAGGAAATAGTTATTTGCTTATCAAAGCTCCTCCACCACAAGTCCACAATTGCACAATCTGCGAGATTCCCCGAGTACTGGAAGGATATGAGGGTTCTGACTTCAAACTTAGAAGGATACATCATCAAAATAGATAAATATGAATCTCAATGTCGATTCGTACTTTAAATGTGGTATAATGGCATATAAACTATGAACCACGAAGCTTCAGAAGGGTTCTGACTTCAAACTTAGTATGATAAATTATCGAAATCATTAAATATGAAGCTCAATGTCCATTCAAACTTCAAATTCGGTATAACACACTATCATACTACTTGAACCAACTTTGTCAATTATACCACCTCCCATATTTTCAGATCTGAAAATGAAGAGTTCTGTGGTGGTGAAGATGTTTATTTATGGTGAAGAAGATAAGGTTTCATACAGATAATGAAAATCTTTGGACGATAAATATTTGATTTAAGACTGTCATACGGATCAAGGAAAGTGTGTTTTCTTGGTGCTTTCTCTTTGTGCTTTTGTGCTTCTCTTTCTGCTTCACACTTATTAGATATGCAGTCTGTCTCTACTTCTATTTCTTCGGTCTAGATTTAAAAATAGATTCCTGATTATAAATTAGACCGGTCTTTTTATCTGAAACCTACTGTTTGGTTTATACAAGTGCATCTCAATCGATCGACCTTAGTCAATTTCTCCACATAGTTATCTATCAAATAAACCGAATTTTCGTGGCTTCACTTAATTTCATTTTTTGTTGTTCAATCTTACCCAATGTCAATCGGCCTCACTCAGATTTTCCCAAAAATCATTAGGTTCTTTATCTATCATTTTAATTGAATGTTCATCGACCTTAATTAATTAAATACATTATTTATCAATCTTGTCCAATATTACTGGATCTCGCTCAATTTTTCTTAGATTCCATGAGTTTATATGGTTATCGATCAAATAAACTAAATTTCCTTCGTTTTGACTTAATTTAACTTGTTATCCATCAATCTTACTCAATATCGTTGGACCTCACTCAGTTTCTCTTAGATAGATTGGTTTATCTAGTAATTCATTATTTTAACTGAATGTCCATAAGTAGTTCACCGAGGATGGGAACTACTGACAGTAAATCGGGAAAATTGACCAAGTTCCACCGATTTTTTGAAAAAAGGGAATTAATGATAATTTTAAAATTTTCAAGGTTTTGATAAAACACCTAAATCAATTTCATGTTAAATCATATGAATCAGATTTTTCCGATTCTTTCTTTTCTCTGTCCCAAATTTTTTTAATCACGAAATTAGGATACAAATAGTATTTAAGATCATACAAAATTGTGCAAATTACAAAACGAACAAGGAATTCGATTTTTCAAATTTATCTGGCCAATAGAAAGCCAAGATCTAGGTAATGATTGGAAACAAATTCGGTAATTACCTTTGGTTGTCAATTAGATAGAATTTCGAGTAATGTATTAGAAATGGACGGGAATGAACAAGTGAATTATTATCGTAGAAAATATGTAGAACATATAAATTTTTGATTGAATACTACAAATGTGTATAAATCAATTGAATGAAAATGATTAGCAAAATGAGAAAGAATGGGAAACCCACCTCGTAAAATTAATATAGAACTTCTATTGAAAAGCCACCTCGTAAAATTTCTACAAATCAAAATTAAACATCTCAATATCAAACATCAAACCCTAGATTGGTGATCGCTTCCCTTTCCCATTATTAGAATCATCCACTTTCCTTTTCTGAATTGGTGGTCGCTATACCTTGGTTGCTGAGACAGATTTTTAGCAGCCAAACATATTTTGAATTGCTGATACATGGTAGCTTGAAGTAAATAGCTACTAACCTACTATTCCACTCGCTATGTAGTATTGGGAAAAATGCTGGAGCAACCCACAAATTTAATTAGTAGCTACGATTTAATGGGAGCATGTTAATAACAACCAAAGTTTTTGGTAATTGCAAACGTGGTTGCTTAACTATTAAAGCGACCAAAATTTTGAGATCTTGCTAAGATTTTGGTCGCTTAAACCAAGTTTTCTTGTAGTGTTGTCTGTTGAATTTTGTATTTTATTAAGACTATTTCTACACCTACCGAGTTGCCATTTCTCGCGGTAACTTCTAAATAGGTTAATACATTTTGCTGGGAATTTAAAACTCTTTGAAATATAAGCATAAAATATTAGTGATTTAGTTGGTTTTGCAGCGCAGAATTCTGTAAGTTTTAGCCTTTTGGCAGTCCAAGTCAGAGTACTTACCTTGTACAATTTCTACAGAGTAACTATCAGGACTGAGGAGAACCTCCACCAACAGCTGGAAATGCACTTATGTAACCTGCAAAATAAGTTATTGCTGGTTCATCTACAATAAACATTAAAGCAGCACTCATATTGCCTCTTGTTTCTGTTATCTTAAAACAAGGCTTGTAATCAGTATTGGTTTAAGACTACTCTATCCATCGCGGTGTTAGTATTGGTTTCTGCAGCATCACTTGTTTGGGTGTATAATGGGACTATGTACTGGTTGAAATTGTTTGTCCTCTTGAAAATTCCTTAAAGGTAAGAAACGTAAATAGGTTTTACCCCGAAGCAGAACTTATAATTTTCCACTCTAGCTCAGCGTAACTACAAGGACCAGGACTGCTAAAAATTAGAACTTGCTTTCTGCTGGGATCATCATCCCTATATCAGAGTTGCCTGGGTTTTACTACATGCATATCATAATGACGCATGGAGAGATTCGTACTCAGCGTGCAATATTTATATTGCCAAGGCCGCTTTCCTGGAGACAAAAGAAAAAATTTCCTTAACTTCAAGAGAGCCATTCTTCAATGTCTAAGCATTCATGAGAGGTTACAAAAATTCGAGTGATTCCCAATGAAATGGTAAGACTTCTCTGCTTGGTGGTATGTTTCTAACAAGCTAGACTGCAGTAATAACTGTTTGGAAATAAAACCATGGTCGTTCATTATGTCTGTGTTTATACAAAAATTGATTCCCAAATGCAATTGTGATCCTGGTTGTTGAAGTCCAAACCTTTGATGAACTACTCGAGAGATGACTTAGACCATTATTAAACTGTACTCGGAAGTCATACTTCAATTTGCATCTGTGAATTTCAATGCTCAACCACAACTCCCTGCGTCTGAAACAACATAAACTGAAAATTACCTAAACTACAACAGAAGAGATTACCCTTAAACCAATCGAAGGAGAAGACCTGCACTGTTATTAATACTAATACCTGTAGGCTGTTGATCATGAGTTGTATCCACTCGTGAGAACATAAAAAAGAGAACACATCAGTGGTGATACTTCTGTCCTTTAAGTATAGTCCATGCTCTGTAGAAGTCAAGCACGGAAACAGAATATATTCTATTGTTCAATTTTGATTAACATCAGTTTCAAAAAAACTAAAGTTGCTTGTTTCTTACCTATAGAGTTGTTCAAGCAGGACTACTAGCGCAATTTGATGATTCAAAACCATAGAGGATAACTTGATTGTTACGTTAGCACGTTCTCGCACTTGCCGACCATGCCCATAAGGTCCACCTATGCAAAATGATAGCGTTGATGACCCCTACAAATGTGTACGACTATTTAAATGCTAAAATTGAAAAGACTTACGTGCAGCTGAAAACCAGGATAGAATCCCAAAGTTTTGGTTGAGTCAGTCATATTTTGGAATTTAGAATCCCAAACATGTTATGATGGTACGAAGAAATTGGTAAGAGACAATCTGGCATAAATTTGAAGAGGATTTCAGAAAAAAATGAAGAGTTGACCTAACGAAAAACTGAAGAGTAAGGCTGACCTAATGACTTTCTATAACCCTTGACAGAAACAATGATTTGTACCCGGATCACAAAAACAAATGCCACCTAAATGTCTTAAATATTTGGTACAAGTTGAGGTTTAAGTGAATACTGAGTTTCCTGCATCTCCCACCATGTCAGCCATTTGCTCAGACCCGATGTCTAGTCCATGTTCGTCTAGCAACACAACCTACAAGGATTCAACGAAAAGAGAATAGATTATGATGGAGTAAATTATAGGGCTTAACTAATTACAAGAGATAAGTAAAATAACAAAAGTAGGAAAGCATGACTAGTGACTGCGTTTGGTTAGCGTTCATGTGTTGCTAACAAGTCTAACACATTATAAATGACACGTTCCCATGATAACAATATTCCATCCTAAGAATCTGCAATTTTACCAAGAATATTGGCGAATAACATGAGTTTAAGAATATACCCAGTCTCCAGACTTAATATGCTGCATTACCAGTGCATCTTCACCTTCAATCTGAGCCTTCACATTGCTATTCCAATGTCATTCGAAGCAAAAGATTAGATACAGTCAGATCAGGCTGAGGACCTTCTTTACATAACTATTGGGCACCATGTGTATATGACAGATAAACTCAGAAGAAAATTTATGGTTTTGTGTAAAGCTCCACCATCTGTTAAACCACAGTTCACATTCTCAAGTAACCCCATGTGTATGGTAGCTACATATACTACCCTGGCTAAAGTTTTTAACGTTGATACTGGTTCGAGTTTAACTAATCAAATACAAGTAACATGAATGTAATAACGAGTACCAAAACGCATATAATTCCCACTAATCTACTCAATACTTTGAACATAAAATACTGGATGTACCTGGTGTTTTTTGGATTAGAACGTATAAGAATGTCTTCAAAATTGCAATACAACTTGAGCTTATCTTTGTACTCATCTACCAACAACTGTACTCCTTGTGATCTTTTTCGTCCTACTGTTAGTATTCTTATTGGAAGTGCTCTCTGTCATTTTATCAAACACTTTGAGATCATTAATTAGTAACCCAAATTTCCTTCAGTTCAGGATCCCAAACTTCTAACGGTTAAAAATCAACATTGCTTTTATATTAATTTACTGAAGTTTAATGCTTTCTCTAAGTCAGAGATATTTCCTTTAAATCGTTCTTACTAGGTTCAATTTACAAAAATCCAAATTTCATCCACATTTTCTTTTCATCTGAACTCTGAAGATTAAAAATTCGACATGGGTTTTTCATGAAATTACTGAATTTACGTATATTCAGAGATTTCTCACAAAAACAGAGAATAAAAAACTGAATAAAATGGGGAGAGTATTTTTACCACAGCTTGACCAGAGTATTTAGATTGTCTACCTCCAGGTGGAGAAGAAGGAGACGAATACTTTGAGCAACTTATTCTGGTATTTAAGGAGAATGTAATCATTGTCTTCAACGGAGGTGGCGATGAATTGATGATAAGAAACAGAGGTCTATCCAACCAGTTAAACCAGGTTCAAAACAAAAAAAATCTATTTTTACATGGGATAGAACGGAAAACGTTTCACTTGTGTCTTTAGCCGAGCTGGAAAAAAACGGTTCAGTTTCGACTATTCTGCATATTTGACGATAAAACGGTGTAATAATTCGAAAACAAGGTCTTTTTAATCGTGGCATTTTTAGAGGCTAACAATAAGACAAAAAAAAGTCACCCAAACGTAAAATGTAGCCAGCTCTTATCGCGAGTTTTCCTAATGGCGGAATTACCCTTTAACATTCGGACGTTAAAGTACCATTTTTACCACCTGAATGCATTCAGGAGCCAAAAAAATTCCTATACTTCCGATTATGGTTGGCGCAGTATTAGAATGTATTTTGTCACTTGTTTTTCATTTCTTTCATTTTTGAGTAATAAGAGTGAGAGAGAAGAAGGTAGAGGAAAAAAGTGAAAAACCAATTTTTGATTACGAAGATGGATGGATATGAAGAAGAAGGTGACAATCATCGGGGATGACGATTTAGAGATGACGATAATGTTGAAGGTTCACGTCCATTTAGAGATGACGATTTGAGGTATATGATGAATGATCCAAACTTTTGCGGAGAGGAAACCCCAGACGACGATTTCATGGAAGAAAATGGAGAATCACCCGATATTGAAGCTAATGATGCATCTAAAACACATGCATTGTGTTAAGAACCTCAAATACTCACTTTGTATGTGTTTGTATACGTTTCGAGAAAAAAAAGACGATCTTTGCATGCATTGAATGGCCTGATCTACCCAGATTCGGGAGCTAATGTCCATAAATATCTCCCGAATGTATCTTCATGTGTAAAATTTATGTTCATTCGGTAGTTTTGTTGATTACATTGGCTTCCGAATATAAAAAAACCCCTAGATTGGTTTTACAAAATTTGGGGCCATTCGGTAGTTATGTAGAGTATAATTTCTTCCGAATGGTCCCGAAAACGAATTCCTCCAAAATTTCAAAACTCGTTATTTTCTTCTTTCAAATTCGGTAGTTTTGCATATTAAAATATCTACTGAATATATCCTTGGCCCCAAAATAGAATTTCATCATCTATGAAAATCGGAGGTACGTTAATTATGTTAAATTCCGAATCCATATATTCGGAACAAATTTATATAACTTAGCTTCCGATTATGTTAAATTTTGTACTCAGTGACCTGTGTAAATTCATTCGACTTAATCTTTTGTTTAATGGAAATAACTAACTTCTGAATGTTGTATATTCGGAAGTTAGGTGTAGTTATTATATTCCGAATTGTTGTAAAATAAGTTGTTGCTTTCATTTGCAGGTCGTTGTAGAGGTTGTCGATGATTTCTATTTGAGGAGAGATACTTTCCTATACTACGCAAACGATTTGGTATACTCATTACTATTCTTTTTTCTTTTTTTTCTTCCTTTTTTGTATTTTAAATCCTTATGCTTATTAGATATTGTTTTGTTTTATGCACGTTTAGACATTTGGAAGTAAGCAGGAGGCAAAGGAATGGCTTGTCAATAAGGTAAAAGATAACATGTGCGTGGTAGTTCAAAACAATCATGTGAGTGACACTCGATTTGAAATGATTTGTGAGCGGGGCTGGACGCGAAAGATTCACGAGGGAAAGAATAGTAAGTACGTCCGGAAGACGAATAGGAAACACCGAAGCAATAAAAAGAAGATAGGATGCCCATTTAAGATTGTCTTCTATAAGCCCAATGGTAGTGAAGGTAAAGAGTATAAATTGTTTAAAGTTGATAATGGTTGTCACAACCATGATGATCTGGACACCCTAATTGGACATGTAATGGTTGACAAGTTAAAACCACATCAAATGGAGACGTTGAGGTCTATGCGGATTCAAAAAGAGAGTGCGATATTAAGTAAAATAAAGGCGGCCGGACGACCCCGACAACTTGTCTACTTTGCCTACAATTAAGTCGGCCCTAGCTACGATCAAAAGGACGAGATGGATGGTAGAACGGTCATGCAACAATGGGAGTGGTTAGCGGAGTTACACGACTACACCTTGAGAAGGGAAGAAAAGGATGGTAAAGTGGTTCGTATTTTCTTGGCACATCCCGAAATGGTCCAATTGGCTCAATGCTTTCATCAAATTTTGTTGATAGATGCTACTTATAAGACAAACAAGTATAATATGTCGTTGTTGAACATCGTTTGCCACACTTCCGACAAAAACATGTTTACGGTTGCATGGGGTTTAATGTATCATGAAAACAATGTGAGTTTCATTTGGATGTTGGAGACATTGAGGTCAATTTACAACAGCGATAATTATCCACGGGTTATTATAACGGATAACGATCAAGCCCTAATGCATGCAATAGCGGTAGTGTTTCCGGAAGCCCAAAACTTGGAATGTACATGGCACATTCAATGCAACCTCAAACTCAATTTCCATCGTCATTTACAAGATAAGAAGCCAAGGAAGGGTACCAAGAGGTCGAAAGAAGAGGATGAGCGCATTAGTAAATTAACCGTGGAAGAACGAGAGGAAGAGAAAAGGTTATTTGAAGAAAAATGGAAGGAAGATGGAATGATTTGGAAAATATTCATGAAAGCATGGGACAAGATCGTTTGCTCGAAGACGGAGGAAATTTTTGAACATAACTTGAAGAAATTTGAGGATGAATATGGCACGAAATACAAAAAGACTGTTGCGTATTGTAAAAAACAATGGTTGGCACCGCATAAGGAGAGGTTTGTGTTTTCATGGACATATGAGTATCGAAACTTCAAGAACGAGGCGACAAGCATTACAGAGGGGTCTCATGGACGATTTAAGAAAATACCACTTGGTAGTCAAAATGAAGTTGTGTTGATCCAAGAAGCAATCCATGAATACAACAATCGTGATCTCACAAAGATAAAGGGTTGTATGCAATTTAGTGTACACCAATTCCCTACCGAACATGAGAGAGAAAGATTGCTTCTCAGGGGCATTGTTCATAAAGTATGAGATGGGAAATAAATCACATGATGGAACAATTGAAGTTTTATAGACCTTACTATGACGAGAATACGGTTTGTGTTTGCAAGGATATGATAGGTATTGGACTCCCATGTCATCATAAGTTGGGTAGGTATGTCCAAGTGATTGACATCAATGATATTCATCCATTTGGAAGCAATTAAATTTCACTCCAAGCACCCCGGTAGTTGACGGTCCTTCGTTCTTGGAGTCGGAATTGTGTGCACGAATAGCGGAGCGTTATGCTACAACAAATGGCGCCAAGAAGCAAATATTGATGCACCATTTGGAGGAAGCTCTTCACCCTCGTTTAAGGGAGGTTGATGAACCTATTAAGCAAAAGGGGGCGGGTAGGCCGAGCACCGAAGTGTTAAGGACCATCGAAAGGAAAGAATTGAAGGCATATTTGTCTAACAAAAGAATATTGTGTAGGCATGAGCGTTCGAAAGTCGAATTTGAAGATGATCCGGAACCAAATAAAAGAGGTCATCCAAGAAAAGATCAAAGTGGACCAACCGCACGACAAGTGAGACCAAGGGTCTCTATGGAGCCTTCTCAAGTAAGTCAAGCCGAGGAGGTGGAAGAAGTTGTGTTAGTAGAGTCCCAAACTAGCTATGTATTTATTGATCAAATTAGCGACTCACAACAAACACAACCAACAGAAATGGTGACTATAAAAGAGAAGTATGGTACCCTTTGTTGTCCTAGGGATTTTCATAGAAGACCAACACGATCAACGTATACGATTATAGAAGAGTTCTTGGTGCAACTCCCTCCACTCATTGTTCCATTTGTTTTGTCGACCGACGAGGTTAATGGGGATGGAAACTGTGGGTTTCACGTCACTACGGAACAAATTGGTCACTTTCATGAGGTGGTTATCGTATGCCAAAATTTAAGAAATAAGATGGCAGTGCAACTAGTAAAGGACGAGGATTGCTATATCTCTATGATGAGGGTCGGATATAGACACGATAAAGAACACGAGTTCAAAGAATTTTGTGCACGTGTAAAGTGTCGAAAGGGATTGAAATCAATAGGAGCCAATTATTGGATGACACTGCTTAAATGTGGATTTTTCCTAGCGGAAGTTTTGAATTGCGTGGTACATTTGTTTGTTCCTCCAAGGTATGGACATAGTTTCACGTTTGCACCAACAAGGAAGGTTTGCGATGAATCGGCCAAATATAGAAGAATTGTTATGGCATTTGTGAATGACATGCATTTTATCGGTTTAAGGATAAAGAAAGATTGTCCATTACCTCCGTTGAATAAGTGGACGGGTTACTTCCCAACGAACCATTGGAAGGATTGATTGAAACAATATGAGTCCAACATACTTGATCGGGACAGCGTCATGGACAACAACTTTCCCGATGGGTTACTCGAATTGATCGAAAAAGAAGATGATTAGTTTGGTCATAATGTTTAGAATGTGTAATTTGAACCGGCATTTTTGTACAATTTTTTTGGAAATTTTTTGTGAAGATATATGATGTAATCGGAAGGAACTTATACAATGATTCTCTCTGAATAACGTAATCGGAAGATATGAATTTTATTTATGTTCCGAATATATACATTGTGAATTCAGAAACATGGAGAAATTGGAAAATTCCCAGAATCGGTAGAAAAGTATTCAAGGTTATCTAACGAATCAGATAATCGTTAGTTTTGTATTTTATTTAGTGTCTGAATATATGTATTTTGAATTCAGTATCCTGGAGAACTTGGAACACTCCCATAATCGGATGAAAGTTATACAATGTTTACCGCTGAATATCACAATCGGGAGTATTATGTTTCATTTAATATCCGAATATATGCATTTTGAATTCAGTATCCTGGTGAACTTGGAACACTCCCATAATCGGCTGAACGTTATACAATGTTTACCGCCGAATACCATAATCGGGAATATTATGTTTTATTTAATATCCGAATATATGCATTTTGAATTCAGCATCCTGAAGAACTTGGAACACTCCCATAATCGGTAGAGTAAATAATTTAATGACATTCGAATATAGCCTTACACTGACAAACTTTGGAACACCATCAGATTCGGTAGATTAAATAACATACTAACTTCCGATTATAACAAATTTCACATAATCAAGGGAGTTTTTACATAGTCGGTGGATAATATGAACTAGACTTCCGAATGAAAATAAATTGTGCCAAACTATACTTTTGCCACTCCCTTGAAGAATTCATAACTTCCTTCGTACATGAATTCTTCTCTTTGTTCCTCTAAGTAGTTCCTTTTTGCGAGTGTCTCCTACATAAACCAACAAATAAAAAAGAATGCTAAGTTCATATAGTTTAGTAATAAGAAGATATATATCGACCCGGTCTTTTGTAAAACTAGTATGCAAGTACTTACAAATTGTTGGACCGAAAAGCTTAAGTGGCTATTGTTAAAGATCCTCTTTTGTATGGTTATATAATCATTCACCCCTTTAGGGATAACTCGGAAACGATCATGAACTTGTTGGATGGATCTTTGCTTTGGATTTCCATATTCTCTCACATACTTTCTATACACTCTCCCCCAAAATATTGCTTGTGTTAACCTTCCGGCTATGACATCTTCACGTCTTGTTTCATGGTACCATGTTTTTACAATTCCCAAATCTTCAGCTGCGTCATAGGTTGTCATGATTGTAATATGAGATATAGAATGAATTAGAAATATTGGAGGATGGAAGATGTTCTTGTAGATATGTGTTGTTTGGTACATAAACTAGAAGGGGTTGCCCTCCTTTTATAGATCAAAGTCCCAACAGCTCTTTTTTTTTTTTTTAAATATGGTTGTTTAGATGAGCTGTCAGACTTGTGTAATGATGCAACGCACGCTTTCGTATCAATAATGCAATACAATCGGAAGTAAAAAAATAATATTTACTACCAAATACAGCATATTCGGGGAATCAAGAAAAACTAAATCCACCGAATGAACAACATTTAGACACAGGATAGTCTGATTAGTTCACCCTTTTATAATCGGAGGAAAATTTTACAATCAATTCTCGAATTCGTAATATTCGAAGAAAAATGGAAAAGTTTTTGTACGATTGTCGAAATTCGGTAGACAACATTAATGCATATCTACCGATTTGGTGGGTATTTCAAGGCGCGACTATTTTTTTCTTTGAAAATAATGTAATCGGAACAAATATATTCTAACACATGCTTCCGATTAATGACATTCGGAAATAAAAAATTAAAACAATCTACCGATTGTTGTTAACATTTTGAAAGTTAACATTCAAACATCACATGTTATTCTTTTTTCCCAGTCCGAGATGCAACAATCAATGCCGCTTAGAAATGTATAAACGACTCTCCTCTCCCCTTGGTATAAGCATCTTGTGCCGCAAACCTGTCGTCTCTGTGCCTAGCAAGAATGCGGTTGTGCTCGGTGCACAATTTCATAAAATGATGCACCCTTGATGAAACGCGGGATGGTTCATAATGATGGTGTGGCTTCTTGTACTTACCAACAAAAGGACCTAGTGAAACATTGCTCCAAAATATATTATCATAACGATGTTCTTCGGGTATATCTTTCACAATGTAATAATTTCTTATCCATTCGGTCTCTTCCTCAACTTGTTTCAATCTTTCTCTTAGATGGAATTTTTCTTGACCTCATTTCTTTGCCTTGATTTCCTCTTCTTCATCCTTCGTTTCTTTTGTTGGTCGTTTGTTTCTTTTTTGTATATCTTCTTCCACTGTTGCAATTGATGAAGTTGTTCGCTTGCATCTTCGAAGCATGTGGTCGATTGATGATGGACTAGCCATTGAAAAGGTTTTTCACTTTGATTTTCACCTCAATAAATATTAGTATGGCGCATGAGAAGGGGGGTTACCCTCCCTTATATAGATTAAAGTCCCAACGGCTCTTTTTTTTTAAATATGGTCGTTGAGGTGAGGTGTAACACGAGTGTAAGGTTGATAACGTTCGCTTTCGTATCAATAATGAAATACATTCGGAACATATATATCTTCCGAGTGTAATATTCGGAGGTTACAAATATACATATACCTCCGAATGTGTGTTGGCCCAAAAATCTGAAATTTCGAAAAAACTTAAATTTTCTGGTATGCAACAAATATATTCGGAAGATAACTTATTTTACTAAATTCCCGAATATAGGTTGGCTAACCTTGCATGACGGCCTTTTGAACCACCTAGAGCCATGGCATGGTTGTTTTTGTACCTGTCACATTCGGAGGTTACAAATATACATATACCTCTGAATGTGTGTTGGCCAAAAAATAAGAAATTTCCAAAAAACGTAAATTTTCTGGTATGCAACAGATATATTCAGAAGCAAAATATAGTGCATAAACTCCCGAATGTGCTTCAATATTACACAGTTTCATGTTGTTATATTTGACTCCATCGATAAAATCAAAAAGATAGCTAAGTGGAGTCAAATATAAAACTAGTCATTTACAAACCATAAACGTAATGTACCAACTAAAAATCCGATCCAAACCAAAAAATCCAACCCAAACATAAACACACATCTAAGTTAAACCAACTCATTAATTATTCTTCCCTTTGATTTTACGACGACTTGCTCGGGTTTGACGGCCACCTTCACCTTCACCTTGAGCTTCAGCACCTTCACCTTCAGCGCTCGATGAAGCTCTAGTTCTTTTAACACACTTTCCTATTGGTCTCTTTTGGGTATTTTTCTCCCCAAACTGAGCTGCATAATCTTCATTATCAATATTATCAATTAGGTCTCTGGCCTCTTTGACCTTCACAACTGGCACGGGTTGTCCACTCCTGATGCATGCAGTTAATATCTTAGAAACACGCTTGAACCGATCTTTCCGTTTTTATACATGACAGAACGGTTATTATCTAAGATTTACAACCTATGATTTATAGAATAATTATTGAACGAAAATAAAATAAAAATACACACCAATCTATCGTAACCACTTGGCTTGTCTTTGATGATACAATTATAAGTCGCCGCCTCAGAAATAGACTTTGATTTCAGTTCACGGATAACAAAGAGATGGGATACCGAACGATACCAAGGAATATATCCAGGAGCATTTTCATAAATTGTAGTGACACCTCTTTGACCGGGGTTGATAATTTAATCGGTCCTCTTATCCCAGTGTTCTGGTACGGATAGTGGACCTGAGTGAACTATCTTCAAAGTGTCACCACTAGAGGAGCATTCATCCAACTCCAGACGACATTGTCATCCTTGGAATCTTCCATTGGTATTTGTTGGACATAACCGTTTTGCCGCATCACCCTTGATGGGTTGTACATCACATACCCTGTGGGGTGCCACAACGGTCCAAATAAAGGAACAAGTCCGGCCGACCGTTAATATGTCCATTAGCTCGGTCTTCCTTATATGGATCAAAGCATACATCTGAGGCCTGCATTTGATCCGGCCTGCATTTGATCCAAAACCTCCCTCATGCGAACCAACTGCAGTTCTTTTGACCTAGAACGGTTGTATTCAAACATCCACTTTGTTCCTCTAGGAGTACCTTTGCGCCACTCAGCTATCTCGGTCGCCAACTTTAGGATAGGGAAGTGCTCATAGATCCATGTTTGTATACATACAAAAACAACTATTAGGAAAGTGAATCTAACAATATTGTTCATAATCGGAAGCCAAGGTATTTACATTTCTGCCGGATACATACGTTCGGAAGAAATGTAACTAACTCTCCCACCGAATACGACATATTCGAAAGATAATCATATTTCTTTTCTACCGAATATAAATCAAATGTAACTCATGAAACTCTAGTTTGAACTACATATAATCGGAAAAATGTCAAATACTGGTTCCCCGAATGTAACATATTCGGATATATAAAAAAACATTAACCTACCGAATGAGAAACATTTGTACACAGAAGAATCTGAGTTTTTCACCGTATATAATCGGAAGCAAACACAAAACATGTACTTACGAATACTCAACATTCTGAAGAAAAATAAAAAACTAAACCTACCGAATATGCAACATTTATACACAGTATAGACTGAAGTGTTCAACCTGAATAATCGGAAGATAAGTTTAACAATAAATCCCCGAACACATCATATTCGGAAGACAATGGAAAACGTATCTGACGAATACTCACATTCGGGAGACCTAAAGATATGTTTTCAACCAAATATTCCTTATTTGGTAGACAAAAAACTCTAAGTTGTTAATCATATTTTCTACCCAATAAGCGTAACTATTAATGGAGTAATAGAGATGATAAAAACCTGCAATAGAGACATGTTGCCTCCAACTTGGCTGGTTGCTAGCCTCGACGCCTTTCTCAACTCTTCCATCAAATATGCAAGGCATGTCGTGCCCCAAGAATAATCACCGACTTCATGGAGAGGATCAATAAGTTGTATAAGGTTGGCATCAATAGGTTTCCAGTAGTATTGGGGAAAATGACACATCCCAATACACAAAGGAGATAGGCGGTGGCCGCTTGGTTCACTTGCTCATTGGTTAACATTCCCTTCTTTTCTTTATCCAATGTGCCTCGGTACATACTCATCTATTGATTAATGTTGATCTGTCTTGTTTTGTAAGATGCATGCCTCATGAACTCCATTGTTGTTGTCTCCTCATCCCAACCTAAACACTTTTTAGTTAGAACATAAAGTTGTGTCCAGCTTAACTGCTTTGTGTAGTTTAACTTGACAGTTGTGCCTTGGACAGGGAGGTCAAGAATCTGCACAATATCGTCCGGGGTAATCGTCATTTCCCCAAAATGCATGTGTAAGGTGTCGGTTTCAGGATACAATCTCTCCACAAACGCAGATATAGCCACACGGTCATGTTCCAACAAAGAGTTCTCGACAGCAGGATACAACCCCGAGTTGTTTATAATCGTCTTGAACCTTTCACATTCACCAGATAAAGGTCATTCCAATATTTTATTTTGTGGGGGGGTGAGTTTGCGCAGACGAACAACATCTTGATGAAACTATTAAAAACACGATAAATGTTTAGATTAAAAATTACGATAGAACACAGAAAATACGATAAAAAAATGATTATTATTACCTAGGTTTCGTATATATCTTTGGCCCAGGAGTCTTTGTATCCAAATAACAATCTTCCTCCATCATCCGGTAGCCCAAGGATAACGCCTTTAGGAATATTCTGCACCTTCAAGTGGTCAGGGACAAGATGTGATGCTTTCTTAGCAATATCCTTCTTTTCACCTTGTACACCTTTTTTGGCTTTCTTGGTACCACTAGGTTCTCCTCCTTCTTGGGTGCTACTTGGTTGTCCTTATTCTTGTACTACAGGAACCATTTCATCTTTTGGTTGTGGAGCACTTGCTCCTTGAGTGCCTTGTGGAGCACTTGCATCTTGAGTGCCTTGAGTTCCTTCTAGAGCACTTGTATTTTGAAATTGTAATGTGACCTGTGGAGCTCCAGTTGCTTGAACTTCTTCAGTGCCTTGTGTTGAACTTGGATCCACGACTTGTTGAGTGTCTTGTTGACCACTTAGTTCTACACCTTTAGCTTAAGCACTTGAAGTTTCCTTAGCACTCTTTTATCTCCTAGCACTAGCCGTAACTTTCTTTGTTCCTTTTACACGAGCCCCTACGTCAGGTTGCTTAGCTCGACTTTGCCTAAACAACAAAATAAAGAACAATAGTTTTAAAAACTACACAATCGGAATACAAAGTAAAAATAAAATACACGAACGTAAACACTCAGAAGCAAAAACAAAATCATTGTCCCCGAATACACAACATTCGGAAGGTAAAACATAATATTATCTACCGAATATGCATCAATTGAAGTTCAGGAAACTCTAAAGTTTATAGCCTATATAATCGGACGTAAATAATTATAATTTCAACCGAATTCATTATGGCCCCAAAATGTTTTCAGTTTCAAAAGTTTACATTCGGAAGTATATCACAGACGATAAACTTCTGAATATACACCGGCACCAAAATGGTATTTTGCCAAAATCACCATTTTTGACTATTTATCAAAGGATACATTCGGTGGTAACATAATCTCCGAATACTATGCCTCTACATAAAGACATTCGGGAGTAAAAATAAATCTTAACTTCCGGATAAACCAAACAAAACTTACAGGAAGAAATTGTTCATGACATTCGAGAGTATACCTAAACAACTATCTCCCGAATACTCTTAATGTTCTTTAGAATTGAAGAACACGACTATATTCGGAATTCTGCAAAACATGCATATCTCCCGAATCTGGTTAAAAACAGAAAACCCTAGATTTTTTTTTTAGCGATTCGTCGAATTGAAGCGTCATAAACCCAAAAATTGTTAGAATATTACCTAATTCGAGCCATCTGAAGTTGCCGGAGTGTTTGACTTTCAGATTCGCCGCCATCAACTACTCCAACCGCTGCAACTCCTTCGTCATCGTCGTGGCGTTCTTCGTCACCAACAATCTCTTTATTTCTTGCCAAAATTCGAATTTTGGGATCGATACCGCGAGGAACATTTTTAATTTTATTATCCTTACCCATTGTTTTATAAATGAAGAAGAAGAAGAGTTGAAAAGAAATGAAAAGAAATGAAAAAAATTGACCCAAACAAGAAGAAGAAGGTATGTGAATTCTCCAGATCTTTTTCGCAGATTTGGTTGGAAGAAGTATTTGTATATATATTATTAGTATTAAATAAAACATCGTTGACTCAAACAATATTTAGGGTTTTCTATTAACCCGTTTCTATTTTATTTTCTGTAGGCTTTCTTCTCAAATGGCTTATAAATGCTTGTTAGATGTTTGTAAAGCAGTTTCTTATAGCCTTGAAGGTGTTTCAATCGATTGGTACAATCGTTTCATATATATCAATAGGAGCGATTCATCCTGGAAGAAAGTGATTCTCCATTTTTGTGAAGATCAATGGCTACCGGAAGCAATCGTAATGATGTTGTGAAGAAGAAAGTTTCTTCAAATCCTCCAAACGGCCGAATCTTAATTCAATGGCCTTCCCTCAAAAATCATCAGATTACTCTTTGAAATTCATTTTCTTAGTGTATATGTTGGTGTATTACAATGTACTTGTTATTGTGATACAATACATTTGTATTTTATCATGTATTTCACTTTTGATGTATCTGGCATTGTTGTATTCAATTTTATCTTATCAATGAAACAGAGGGTTACCTCTTTCTTTCAAAAAAATAAAAATATAATTGTTTATTTACCTCGAAGTGACATCTTTCCGACCAGGGCAAAAAAAAAAAGAAAAAAAAACACGGAATTAGAGTGTGATCTTTCTGACCAGGAAAAAAAAACGAAAACAAAAAATATCAAGTGCGAACTCCAGGGGCGAGACGGATAGTGAGGTCCTAGTTAAATCAATAAATGAACGAACTTCTTATGTTCACTGAATGAATCAAGGAATTATCCTTGACATAAGGTTTCTTTTATTGAGTCATGAATACTTTAAGTGTCAATCAGTTAATAGGCTTAAGAATTGTGTAGCTGATAAAATTGCTAAGAAAATTAGTGACAACTTTGAGTGCCCAGCAGATTTCCAACCTGAATTGGGTGAATAGTGATATTATCAGTCGTAATCTTCCCAGTTAATCAATAAAACTTTCTTTCTGAATCAAAAAAAGAAAGTGCGAACTCTAGGTAGGGGTGAGCATTTGGCCCCTAATCCGCGGATTTAACCGGGACCAACCGTTCTTTTATGGGTGGATGCCCGGAACGTTCGTTGATGGGTTGGATGCGGATGAAAATTTCGAAATCCAACGATTTACTGATCGGGCCCGGATACAACCTCGAAAATCAGTTGGACATCCATATCCGTTAAATTAAGGGCATTTATATAGTTCAAGAGAATACTATGGATCATTTAGGAATTTTTAAGGTGTTTGCGTGGGGTGTTGTACATGACATTTTTATATTTGTATACATATATAGGATATGTAGGTTTTATAAGGAGTCATTTGTGTTCGCTTTATTTTCTTTACTATGAATTTTAACTAAAACAAATTCATTGGATTATCCGCATCCAATCCGTCCATCCGTGCATTCATTGGATGCAAATCCGTTGGATCTGGATTTGATGCGGATGTCAAATTTGAAATCCGTAGTGTATTGGATTGGATGCGGATGAGGTGAAAACTGGTCCATACCGGCCCATGCTCACCCCTAACTCTAGGGGCGGAGCCACCTTGAAGCATGGGATGGGTGTACAAGTACACACCTACTCCAGCTAACTCTCCCAGGCCCAATTTAACAAGAAAAAAAATAGTGGGCTTCGCAAGTCTATATATGCTTAGTTGCACCCCAAACAAAGTTATACATCCCCGTAGCAAGACCTGACCTAGCATGAAGTTTGGAAAAACATATCTTATACGACTAACAAAACTGCACCGAACCAAACTATAGTCTCTCCAAGAATGAAAAAGACTTGGGTTGTGAAAGTGAGACCTTTGTTAACATGTTCCCTGAATGTTTTAGGGTCCTATAATATCAAGTATCAACTTCACAAAATAACATAAATGCACCTCCTATTCGACAATGAGACCACTAATTACAAACTTACATAAAATATATCCGAACATTTAGAGACATCCATTTTCTAGTTTGACTGCGAAGAAACAGTCAAGTCACCTTGTTCTAACTCCAAACTCCGCTTCTTCTTTGGTTTCGTACTTTCTTTGATTTCAAGGTAGAAGTAAGAGATGAAACCCCAGAGCGAGAGGAATAAAGCGATGCCCTTTTCAGCTTTGAAACTCTCGTGATAGAATATGACTGCTAGGATCTCTATAACTGGTAGTACAACAGCACCTATAACTCCAGCAAGTAAAGATGTAGAGCAAAAAATAACTCCTATTGTTCCCAAGTAGCACAGCTGCCAAGTTATTGAACTAGCTACAAGCACTACGTAATAGTTCGTCTCTCCGAGCTCGTACTCTTTTCCTTCTCTTTGAATTACCTACGAAGTAACAAATTAATTAAAATGCCGTACATCAGCAACTGACACCAGATTCTAATGTTAGGAAACATACAAATGCTAGTTCCATCCAAAATGATGCCGCATGCATGCATGTATGCACCACATGTTTGGTCACACCAAAAGAAACTTAATTTCAA
Source organism: Papaver somniferum (assembly GCF_003573695.1). Taxonomy (NCBI): domain Eukaryota; kingdom Viridiplantae; phylum Streptophyta; class Magnoliopsida; order Ranunculales; family Papaveraceae; genus Papaver; species Papaver somniferum. The sequence goes on from NW_020623156.1 coordinate 1,693,003, forward strand.
GGCTGTATTAAAAAGCATCGAGGCGATGGAAACCCAATTACAACGTGTCCAAGATCACATAGAGCGGGCCTCAAATAATCAAAATAACGTCCCTCAAGCTGAGAAAAAAAAATAAATAACATCCCTCAAAGGTGTTTGTTTTTGCTGATCACTCGTTTGAATGTTTTGACTCAAGATTAAAAACATCAAATATTGGAAATAAATGAGGCGAGTCTTATTATAAGATTCTGAGCAGATGTAACTGGCAACTCAAGCGTCAAACCAGGCATTGCTATCTGACTCGGGGTAAGTCGAGCCCCACCAGGCATTGGTATCTGTCATGGAGTAAGTCAAGCCCCGTCAGATGTCAAGCGCAAAATTAACAGATAACAAACTATTCCATATTACGGTTATACCCAAATGTGCAAGTAAGCATACATGCCCTAGAATGCTTTTAAATGCAGTTGGTATCTCTCGTGTACTTACGCGTCCAACTTACAAAAAGTAAAGGTTGCCTGCCACTACTTATTAAAATAGGATATTAAAGTTAGAGCACTAAGAATTGGGATTGTTGGTGGAATACTTAAAAGATAAGGATAATATGAATTGGACCAAAATATGATGTTTACTAGGTAGACCTATGTCAGGATGGGACTTGGTAGGAATCATTTTTGATGAGAATGATGATCTAAGATCTTGAATTGTTAACGGCCGGTCTCATAATAAGGTCTGCCATACACAAATGACTTAACTTCAACAATAATAGATCATCAGGTATGTGAGGCTGGATTTCATTTCATCAAGCATTTATCTGCTAAACAATAATTAACAAGAAGTTCACATAGAGAATTAAGGTTCAGGCGAGCAACGAATTGGTTGAAAAGTTCAGAAGATTTGGTACCTTGAAGTCATTGTTGACAAGCATCCCGACAGTGCAGAGAAGAGTTGCAAAAACAGATATCACAATCTGCAGCTCTATCACCAAACTGTATGTTATGGTTTGTTTTGATTTCTTGTACATCAACTCAACCAACGGCAGCAATAATCCGCCAATAATAGATGCTCCGATTGTCATAACGAAACCCAGATAGTAATCTCTGTTCGACTCATGTACGGGTGTATCACCGTTTGAATGAAGACCCAGAAGTATAGCTCCGACTGTTAATAAAATAACTGCATTTACCGAGTATGAGGTGAATTTTTGCTTAACCATAAAAAGAGCGAAGCCAGCCGTAAAGGCCAGATGCGTAGACATTATCAGGGCAGATGTTGAGACGGGCAGAAGAGAAACCCCATAAGTATACAAGTAATCATCCAAGCCAACTAAGAGTCCGATGAAAGCACTAGCCATGAAGAGAAATGGTGTGATCATGAAGAATTTACTTGGTTTTTCGTCTTGGCCGTTTTTGAATCTGCGGCGTTTGAGGAAGTAAGAAAGTGAAAGGGGAAGAAATAAAATCGGCCACCCTGCAGTTTCTAGCCAACTTGATAACCATAATCTCTTACCGCCATGAATGAAGTAGAGACGGAGTAAAAGCGGTCCGCCAGCGCTGCTAACGGCTAACAAGATACAATTGAACAGCAGAAGGTATTTTCCCATGAATGAATTAAGACTAGCTAGCTAGTACACGGTACTTACTGAAAGGTCTACATTAAATAGGTTTAGGAGGTTTCTTAAAAGTACCTGATTAGGATAAGTAGTGGTATGAGTGGAGTTAGTGGAGATCCAAAACTCCACTGTTTGAAGAAAGGTTGATAAAAGCAAATGTTGGGACGGTTAATGGAGCTGAGCCGTGCACGTCAGAATGCCTTGTCATGTTAACTTTGGTTATTTCTTTATTTGCTTGAATTTGATGATGTTGGTTTGCCAAGATTTTTGTTACCACTAAGAAATTACAAATACAGAACCGTCCTGAAATTCCCTTGTCATTAATTATTAAGATGGCAAAGTGCTAAGCTAAACTCATTTAATTATAGGAAAAACTTAATTCAACAAACACTAAACTCTTTATAGCTACGTACAAGGCCGGCTTAGGAGTAAGTTTTCGTTTCTCTTTTCAAGCCTTTTCTATGGCTTTAATTGGTTTACAACGCATATGAATGTCCTCAAAATTACAGTACAAATACTTGAGCTTATATTTACACTCGTCAACCAACCACTGATTTTGAAATCTGTTGCATCCATATTGACACTTGCCAACACCCCATGCAAAGAAGAAACTTATTTAGGCTTTTCAGCAAAATAATATCTCCGCAGAACATTCAACCTTTCAAGCAGCTCTCCGAATGTTGGCCGGCATTTTGAGTCACTAATTTGTAAGGTGTCAAATGCAAAAAACTATGAGAATTAATCAAAGTAGAAAATTGAACAGTATGAAATTTCCCTCCATTTTGGTGGTTATGAAACAAAATTGGATATCCACCTGTGCAAGCAAGTCTGGATGAGAGATGCCTATTGTGGGTCGGTATCTTCTGGGATCTCAAGTTGTTGGTCCATGAACCCTACAGCAGCAATCACCTGCATTGGGATCAAACCATCCCAAGGAACTTTTCGGGTAGCAAGCTCCCACAATACAACTCCAAAGCTATACACATCAGATCTAGAAAGTTTCCCATGCATGTATTAGTTATTATACCAAAATTATTTAAGAGTATTGATGACTAATAAAATTTGAACCTACTTCACATCTGCCGGCTCACTGCGTATGACCTCTGGAGCCATCCATTGTGGCTGTTGGAAACCAAAAAATCTCAAGGGTAAACTTTAATGATATGTTCAAGAATTAAGGTACTGCTACCGTGCCAGTGTATTGAAATGTTACCGTTCCTTCCCCGTTCTCTGTTGTCAAAAAGGTTGCATGTTTGAGGCGTGAGAGACCAAAATCCGCAACCTAATATTGGAATTTAGACAATGACAATATAAAGTTTATTTCTCTACATTAAAATGTCAATGTATTAAGCATTCTTCAAGAAAAGAAGAACAATTAATTAACAGACGCATACCTTCAGATTCCAGTTATTATCAACCAACAGATTTGACGACTTCAAATCACGATGAACGATTAGTGGATTGTAGCAATGAAGATAATTCATACCTCGTGCCTATACATATAAGGATTGAAATAAAGGGAAAAAGAAATCAGAAAATAAACTGCTATTTTTTTTATCTACAGAAATTGTAAGTGTCTAACACTTGAGTTGGCCAGACAGTCTGGGGTTTGAATATCGATGATTACTAACGATGTCCAAAGCCATGAGAACACGCCGTTTCCAATTTAATGCAGGAGGGTTACGTCGAAGCAACTGAAATAAACTCCCACTGCAACAGGTAAGTTTTTGGCACATTAAAATATGAAAGATGGATCAAAATACGCTTGTTAAAAAAGCACAAACTTTTAACATAGATAAAATAAAATGGGTTAAAGTGGAGCATGAACCGTGGGAGGAACTCAGTGATGATACATAAATTTTGAGGTGAAGATACGGCCCCCATATACAGTATAACATTTGGATGCCGGAGCTTCTTCATAAGTAAAACCTTCATGAGTAAAGGAAGTTACTACTGTGTCAATTTTGTTCAATAGTTCTTCTGGCAATATAACTGATTGGGTTAAACAGAAAATACTACCTCTTGTCTGAAGGTTCGAAGCAAGTCTTCCGAGTAACCGAATGCAGAAAATACCTTCACAGCAACATCCTGTTTTTAAGTAGCAATTATCTCTAATCAACACCTTGGAAAGTATAATAATCCTGCTTACTAGTTCATTCCATTGCCACAAATGAAAAATGCCAACATGTAAAAGAGAACATACGGAGCCACACCATAGGCCGTGATACACAGTCGCACATGAGCCTGAGAGCCATCAATATCAGAAATCAAAGATAGGAAAAACAAATTCACAAATGAATAATCATCAAACTATAGCACGACAACCTGTTCAATTAATGTAGTAGTATGTCGTTGGAGCTTAGCTTATTAGGCTTCCAACTAGTTAATGTAATATTCTTTACCCAGTAATATTAAAAAAAAAAAAAATAATAATAATTTAGCACCTTTCCCAATTTGTTCACCAAGTATCAAGTCACCCCACGAGATGTTGTAGCTCAAGGTGCCTGCCTCCATATTGCTACAACAAGGAATGCTGCTGCTTCTGCTATCATTACTACTACCACTAGTGACCACACTACTTGTACGGCTTCCGCTACTGGAAGATGATGAGTAACTACAGGCTTTATTTGCACTAAATAGATAACCTTCGACAACCTTATTGGGTAAGGACGGACTCTTCTGTTGATCGAATTCATCCTTTATTTCGCGATTTAGGCTTGGATAATTACCATGGATGGTAATCCTTCTAATCGGTGCCTCTCGTCCCCTGTCTTTCCATGAAAAGAATAGGAAAATTTGTTGGTTGGTCCTAGGCCCAAATAATTATTTATAATAGGATCCATCCGGAATAATAACTTAGCCTAGGGTCCATATTTGTTTAAAATATGGAAAAGACATATACAACCCCTGCTCCAAACGTGTGAGTAGTATCTCATCGTTCTATTGGGGAAAAACTCAGCGTACTTTTACGAACTACAGAGGAAAGCAAGAAAAAAATCCAACCTAACCCTAGGTTTCTTCTATTGATCGATCAAAAAGGGATAGAAACGGAAACAAAAATCATCAAAACATGCATCAACTATTGATTTATCAAAAATGACTAAGAAACAAAAACGAGAATCATCAAAATCTATATCGGTGGTGAAGAAATCATATGAAATCATCAAAAACTAGACGAAGAATCATTCGCTTGAAGACATGTTCAGTTTCCAATTCTTGCAGGAATTTCTCGACTAAGACGATTATGAGAAAGAATCAACCCTTGCAAGTTCTTCTACTCTGTGATCCCCAAAGAAATTTCACATGTGAACTGATTGTGAGAAACATCAAGCAAATCAAGCCCCAACTTATCTGATGGTTTAGAAATTACACTTTGGTATATGACCTGATATCTCATAGAAACTCAAGGGTTGATTATACTGATTTATAGCCATGTCATCCTGTTTTTGCGTTCTCAAATTTATTTTACAGTATATGATCCAACAGTACGTATATGATGTACTGTCACTGTATATCGACTGCACCAAAAAGAAATTAGGTAGGTTTTGACATTTTCAACGGTAGGCACACATTGGCACATATCCCTATACTGAAGAAAAAGAAGCTATCGGTACATATATCGGCTATACTGAGAAAAATTGTACGTACATAACAGTTATACTGAAAAATGTAGCTACATATTAGCTATAATGGAAAAATTGTAGGTACATATTAGCTGTACTCGAAAAAGTAGGCCTTATTTAGTAAATTTGGGTTCAAAATCTGGATTTTGAGTTGATGGTATGAATAATAAGGAAAGAACAAAAGTTTTTTCTTTTTTACATTATCATCAACGTAATCCATAACTTAACAGTACAGTACTTGACTATTGTATGAGAGTGGGCGACCTTGGAACGAAACAACAATTTTTTTTAAAAGGGAAATCGGCAAAGAAGACACCCCTTCTTTCTTTTCATCCCTTTCGACTGCTATACAAAATATTTGGCTAATATTCAAATATAAAAGCTAACAAGACTTATTTTCTCTCCCTTTCCCTCTCTATATCTCCCACTGATAAATGAGATCACTCAGTTGACTTGTGTAGTTGGGCATTTGAGGACCAAAAATAAAAAAGATATAAAAGATAATGTTCCCCACAGGTCAGTCACCAAGTGTAGTTGGTCTGCACAAAACACTCCAAACTCCTGGTAATGCAGTATGAGAGTCACAAGCTTCCATCATCTGCATAGATCCCATTTCCTTAGATCAGTCTCACATTTGCTTTCTCTCTTCAACACAAAATATAACAGTCTTGTTCATGTTACAAATACAGAGAGGGCATATCGTTTCCTAAACTTGTATCCTTCCTCTTGTATCGGCATTCAGGTCCCTTCTAAAATGAAATAGAGGAAGATGTTTATCTTAAGCACAAACATGCGGTACATTACATGCACCAGAAAATGTTAACCTGTAAATCAAAATAATTGGTCATTTTTATCCATCTGTGATACGTACACTTTAATACTTCCATCCTGCATGGAAGGCGGAAAAATAAAATGAATTTTATAGAGTATATGGTATATGTACTGTGGTTTTTGTACAATACATCATTTATGCACTGTGGTTTTCCCAGAGTACATTATTTATGTACAATTTTTTACACAAAAAAATCCATTTATGGCCAGAGTTCCCCCATCTAAGTGACTAAATGAGCTCATAACAATATCAAGTTTCCCTGTGGTTTCCCTCTATTATGTTAGATTCTAAACAAACCTGTGTATGAAGGCTTCGCCAAATAAGAATTTAGTACACATTGACCTACTCCTACTTCATTTTTAGATCCGTGTAGAAGGTATCTGTGCAGGAGCTACTGGGATTATCTCTCCATACAAGCAACATCATAAACATCTTCAACCTCAGAAAGCGTACATACAAGAAAGAAAGTTCAATTGATATTATAACTAAGAAATTTATTTCTTACCTCTCATTAATGGACTTGAATTCCAGCAAAATTAACATATATTTTAGATACCATTTTAAATTAGCATAATGTGGAAGACAACAAAATAGTCAAGTGGTAGATACAATAGGAACAAATGGAAATTGATTTTTAGGAGTACGTCATTTATGTACTATGAAAAATTCTTATTCCCCGATTCAGAGAATGCAAGCAAATCTACAAAATTTCATAGTAACATTATTGGTATGTTCAGACAACATAACCTATGCGTAATGTAAAGAAAGGAAATTATTCCTTTCACAACGGTCAGTACATATTAGCGACAATCATACTTCTATTGGATTTTAAACATCATAACAGGATTGCAATCGAAAAGACAATTAATTCCATCTAAAACCTTTGCATAATGCTAAGATAACAATTCTTCCTTTCACAATTTTGTCAGTACTCATTTGCTACACTCATATTTCAGTGGATTTTAACTATCATAACAGGGATAACATTTGAAAAGATAACTAATTCCATCTAACACCTATGCATAATGCGGCACAAACACAAATCAGGCTGATGTAAATTTCATTTTGGAAAATGGTGCACTTGTCTTCACAGCAGAGAGATGAGTCTGTAGTAAATCATGGTGTACTGTAATTTACACAATAAGAGAGGATAAACTTACATATCTTGTAGACGTTTGCTTTAGATCTCTTGTTTGTTTATCAACTGCTTGTAAAGTCTAGTAGCACCGCCACCTTTTGAGTACAAAATGAACAACACCATCAACACCATTAACGAAACGGAATAGAAATTAAAATTTTAAGTGAAGTCGTGGCGAAGATCTCAAAGATCTAATTTAACAAAACCAAAAATTACCAAAAATCAAAAAATAAACTCAGGATAATCCTCTGGATTAGAAGCACTACTGTCAGCTAAATCATTGACAAGGACCACTACTCAGCCATTGGTTTAAACTACTCCTGATAGTAATGAAATCTGGCGAGAAATAACACAGTACCTGCGTATGAAAGCTTCGCCATATATAAAGTTAGGAAGTACAAAGTACATCGTTTATGCAACGATTTTCTCTTGAGTGTAGCGTTTATAACCTGAGAAATAGCACAATATAGAAATTATACATAGATTTTTTAGCAGTGCAGCGCATACACACTGGGATTTTGTCGGCGATGCATCATATATACACCCTGACTTTTCAGCAGTGCAATATATATATACATTGTGTCTTTTTGGCAGTGCAGTGTATATACAATGTGACTATCGAATGTAAGCTAAACGAGGTTTAGGATTGTGGTAACATTGGCATTAACATATGCACAAGGTTAAACTAAAAAGATTAAATCTAGTAACAAAAAATAAACACAAAACAAATTCAGAATGCAAGGTTACCAAACCACCAAATTGCATTGACAAATAACGCAGCACAACGTTTATACACTGAATAACTGACATTTTCAGCGCTTATAGACTGACATTTTCTGAAGTGTGGCCTTTATACCCTGAGAAAATAACATTGTACATCATTTATACACTGATTTTTATGAAGTGCAGCGATTATACACTGACAAAATTACTTAACAACCACATTTCGATGATACTAATCGACCATCTGCAATGGCTACCTGTGCACAAGTAACCATTTTGATAGTCAGAAACGTATTAATTCACTGATTTTGTATCATTATCTTAATACTGAGAAGTGAGAAGTCTCAGTACATGAAATATATACTCACCAAGATCCAAAAAGAGTAGAGCAACATTGCATTCAGTATGATACTAGTTCATTATTTCCAGTCTATAACAGACGTACACAATTTGTAGTTTCAAAATCACAATAAATATAAAGTCAATTCATTTTCCAGTCTATAAAATATGTACTCAATTCATTTCCAGTCAATTCATCAAATATTCTGCATAATAAAAATCCAGTCTATAGAAGATGTACTCAATTTCTCGACAATACATCAAATATACACTCAATTCATTCAGTTCTTTTTATGGAAAAAACAAGCCTCTATTCATTATGTACATCAACAAATAACATCCCTGGTAAGCTTTTATATGTTTATAACTACAAAAATCATCCTTGAATAAACCCAATCCACACCAATTACTGAATAATCTAAACAATTTTCGTTCTTTAATGAACACATGAACTGCTCAATAAACAAATTCCGTTACCAAACCAAACAGATCATCAGAAATGCAAACCAATTAATAGATCAACAATCAAACATTCAAAATTAGATATGCACTACTGTGACTAATAGATCTAACACAATAATCACCCAAATTTCAGCAAGAACCTACGAAAACAAACTATTACAACAAATAAAAAACTCGATTAATGAAGAAGAAGACTGAAAGTGTTAAACCCTAAAGAAAAATTAAAAATCTCACCATTTTTTTGGGGTGTTAGAAAGGATCAATCGAAGGAGATAAAGAGGAGTAAATTTTGGGAATAAAATCTTGCTTGCAGAATCTGATCAAATCGATCAAAGACCTTGAATCTTCATCGCCAATCGCCAGAGCTTTCCTAACCGAGAGAGAAAATGAAACAAATGATTTAGGATTTGGTTCTGTTATTGATGTATATCAAGGTTGTTTTCGGTATTTTAAAAAATGTCACACGTGTGGTTGGACCAGTGGATAAAACTTTGGGTCCAAAATTTTAATTTGTTATAGAAATGGACCACCGATTAATGGACTCCTAATGGATGGACCTGCCATTAACTAGAACCACAATAATAGTACCCATTGGTAATTCCTACAAAAGAATATGCCCTCCCCGCTGGAAGTTACCATTTTGCAGACTCCGATCATACTTTCGTCCTTCTCACCAAGATCTCCTAAAAGTCTTTCCTGATACATTTTCTCTTGGGCATGCTCTCTCGGGTCAGAGACAACGGTTTCTAAGGAAACTTGCCGTTCAACATACTGTTTTTTCCCACCTCGGATGTCATATTTAATGGCTTTTACCGACCGTACAAATTTAGCCGTTCTTGATGTCTGATTCATATGGCAGTCCTGCTAATCAGAAGGCCGAGAGTAGAGTAAAATTGTTAAAAATGTATCCATTAGGACTCAAGAGATCACGCATACCAGATTAAGCAGCTTGGAAGGAATTGTAACTTGGAGCGGCTTCTGCTGGGAGTTAAGACCAGTAGTTGCAGGTGCACAACTTTTAGATGGCTGACGATATGCAGCTTCCTTTGAAGGATTTCTTGTAGAAGTAAACGTAGTTCGAGTTTCGTGGAAGGGCTGACCAGTAGTTACAATAACTCGAAATCGTCTTCCTTGTTTATTAATGACGGGGAACACCCCTGTCCAGCTTTCCCCCATGAAAGTTCTATGAATAATTTCGCATCCATCTTTATAGTCCTGCTCGTCAACAATCAGGTGAAGACTATTACGACCAATGGCTTCTGATGCAGAATAACCATACAAGCCTTCAGCAGCTCGATTCCTGCAATCAGTAGGATCCTTAACTTAATGTTATAAGCATATTTTCTTTCAACTCAACTGAAGGGACTCAAGGGATTTATGACTTACAGAACCCTCAAAGCTACGTAATAAAAAGAACTCACCAGTAAATTATCAGATTTTTGTCATCAACAATATGAATTGCCTGACCAATTGACTGCAAGATATTGTACGAGTCAAGGATACTTCTCTCTATATGTTTGGATGAAGCGGAACCAATTTTCCATGTTGGCAGCGTTTCGCCATGACTCCAACCAATCTCTCTACATGAACTGGTTGGTCCGGGTCGTTGAGCTGAATCTAATGGAGACTGGTTACTGCAATCTATATTTTTAATTCCAAAATCAACGCCAATGCCGGAACTGGCTCCGTAACAGGCTAATTTAGCCATTTCATCTCTCAGGTTGGCATCTTCAACGTCAAGCTCTTCAATCTTCTTCAGCAATTGTTCTTGTAGTTGAGTGTCATACTCCATATGGTCAGAAGGCGGCTTCAAACTACTTAATTTCAGAAATACAAATAAATGCATACATTCAATATATGATGCCTCTGGTTTGGGATGGCATTTGTGTCTCTCTGATCAACCAAGGGGTGGAGAGAATCTTGTTTCTCATTCCAATATATTTGTTGTACTCTTCTTTAAAACATGCATGTACAGACACAATAATACAAGTTTGCTGATGATACTTTACTATAACCTGAAACCTGGTGACATGCAGCTAGCTGACAATGTGCCTAGAGTTAAATGAAGTTTTTGAACTACATCCCAAGGTACGTTCAAACATCAGAATGATGTTGCCAGGCAGAGAGCAGACAAACATCAGCCTAGCTACACGCAGCCAATCAGAATGAGGGTGCCATGCAGAAAGCAAACAAGCATCGCTTGGATCGAGAGGCTACCCTCTTCACATGGATGATGACAATCCCCACAACCACATACGAATATTGAGAGTCTGCAGGTGAAATTGTTGTTTGTTTGGGAGGTTTTTCCAATGCGAAAACTACAGGGATACCCATTCTTCGGATCTTTCCCATTATGAAACCCACGCCCAGAAATCTGAAGACGCGCACCCATCTTCTAGAAAAAAATTATTCAAACCCAGATTTTATAAAATTATGTTCGGGTCTTTTTCTTCTTCTGGTATTCTATTTTTCTCTTCTTTCTCTCGTTTTCTACTGTTCTCATTGTCTTCTCTGTCGACCTTGATCCGGTTTCATCAAAACATTCATCTGAGTATGAGAGGAAGTGAATCGGTTTCAGCACCAAGCAGTTCTAAGAAGATGATGATTCTAAATTCGTTTCGGCCAAAAACCGTTCTAGATGATGATGACGATGACCTAATACATATCATTGGCGTTCTTTCTTAATCAATCATTGTCCCAGGTAATCTCTTATTTCGTATTCCAACTCCAATTTCAATTTTAATTTGTTTTAGAGTTTAGGGTTTACTCAAATCGTGATTCCTTTTTTTTGCAATTAGGGTCCGTCTCTCGGATCACAGGAAATTTCCTTACTTGAACTGGATTCCAGGTAATCTCGTGTTCCAATTTCAATTCCTTACCTTCTTTTTTTTCAAATTTTATTATATGCTTTTGTATTGCTGCTTCTATATACTTGTAAATAAATTACAACATTAACTTAGTCTCTAATGCTCACTGAGGATTATATTCTTCTTTTTAGATATTTGGTTTTGCTTTTCCTAATTATTGTGGGCAATTGCTGCAGGTCTGCTGGTGTGTCTGAGAAGAAGAAATGATGAAACAGTCCCAAGTGAAAATGTTATGATTTGTTTCAGTACGATCTCATCATTTCATGTATGTTATATTGCTTTGAAATGCTTTGGGTCAAATGCATATAACTGGTCAAAGTTATAGAAGGTTGTAGTCTGTTTGTTTCATTGGACATAACAAAAAAACAGAAATATAGCTGGTGTGTAGCCATTGCACCAGGCAGTATTAATAATAGAGCATCAACTCCTAACATGAACTTTATACTGGTGGAAGACTGGTAAATAATATTTAGCCCCAACTGATATTAATTAAGCTAGCCAATTGTCCAGATTCATTAACTTGTTGAGTTCTTTCCTTATCATGCACATTAGCCGTTAGATTTCTTACATTTGCATTTGAAACCAGTTTCATAATTCCAGAAAATTGAGGTGTGAATAGTGATACATAACAGGTTATGCATCTACAAAATTTGTTGCATAACTTGTTATGCATTCTCGAAATTGGTTGCATAACACGTTCTGCAGTTGTTGTTTTTTTTTTGCATAATTTTTTATGCAGTTCAGAAAACGATGCAGAACACGCCATGCAACTACTTTTTTTTTAGTATTGAAATCAACGAAAAATAAGGATACATAACTTTTCATGCACCTACAATAATATCTACATAACATGTTATGCAGTCGTGAAAATGACTGCATAATGCATTATGTATCTAGAAAATAGATGCATAATCTGATATGCATCCGGAAATCTGGATGCATACTACATTATGCATCAATTTTAATATGTATGCACTAAAAATCAACCCAAACAATGGTTACACATAACTTATTATAAATGCATAACTTTGTTATGCAAATGCATAATTTGTTATGCAATCGAAAAAATGGTTGCATAATTCGTTATGCGTCTGTAAAATGTGTTATGCATCTTTTTTGGTGGCTGCGTAATGGTTATTTATCAAGTTTTCGAAAATTTTGCCTAAAATGATGATCACTTCCGATTTTTTCGCGATTTTTTTTTTTTTTTGATATTCTTGTTTGTACTTGTTGCGTAGATCTCTTAAAAAGATTTCCGACGATATAAAATTTGTAAAATTCCAAGGCGCGGATTTTTAGATATGTTATATCCAAGTTGGGTTGCCAATTATACCCCTGAAAAATTAGGATGCGTAACGAGTTATCCCTGAAAAAACAGTATGCATAACACGTCGTGCGGATGCATAAACCATCATGCAGACAAGTTTTAATAATTTCGGATGATTATGGGTGTCACAGAAATATTTACGGATGTCTCGGTATCCAAAATTAATTGTGGGCCTGACAATGAGAATATTATTTTTTTGGGTCTCCCCCTAATTTTCCCTTTTCCAATTTTTGGAGGCCCAACAATTTTCTAGCCCAGTGAATTCTGGCTAAGTAAGACATGAACCATATTTTGGGGACTACTCAAAAATGGTGGGGGACTACTTTGTGATAGGAATGCCTACCCTATACTTATAAGGGGTGTCCTAAAGTATGAAAATGACTAACCTACCCTTCACCTATGTATAATCATTTCCTCCCAACACCACCACCACCTATATATATAACCACCTCTACCCATCACCACCGCCGCTCACCACCGACCACCACCACCACCACCGACCACCTCAAATCACCACCACCGCCACCTCTATATATAGCTTAATTTAAATCATTAAGAAAACAAAATCAAAATCAAAATTATAACAAACCCGTTACTTTTCATTCGTTTTCCTTTGAAAAATGAGAAGTTATCATCAAAATGAGTTGAAAATGGAAGCTGCAGATAAAAGTTCGGCTAGGAATTATCTGAAAAACTTTGTCGAACTAGCCGAACTCAACTTTAATGGAGGTTTTTTCTTTCAGAGAAAAGTTCGGTTACGTCGCAAAATTTTAGTTCGGTTACGTCGCAATTTTTTTCTCCTAACCGAACTTTTCTCTGAAAACCTATATATTGAGTTCGGTTACGTCGCAAATTTTTTCATTTTATTTTGCCAGCCGAACTTTTAGTTCGGTTACGTCGCAATTTTTTTCTCCTAACCGAACTTTTCTCTGAAAGAAAAAACTCCATTAAAACTGAGTTCGGCTACCTGTGTTTTTAGAAACATTAACCGAACTACACTTATAGAATGAGTTCGGCTACCTGTTCTTCAAATGTTGTAACCGAACTTTGTTAACGAAACCGAAATCAATTTGTAAATTTTTCATTTTCAGGAATGTTTTGGCCAATTCAAGCACCATTAACTAAATTTGAAGTATCCATGAGTACCCAAAACATCATACTCTTGTTGTGCCTCTTAAAGAAAAAGATCTAAATTTTTTTCTTCCAAAACCCTCATCTTCATTATCATCTTCATCTTCTTCTTCTCCCTCTCTATAATTCTTTATTCTTTTTTTGAAAAAAAAATCAAATTATTAATTAATCTCACTAATCATTAATTAACTCACTAATTACACTAATTTAATTATCAATGGCAAGTTTGGTATTAAAAAAAAGTTAGATAAGGGGTGACTCATTATTTTTTCTAATATCCACCCAAAAAAATGGAGAGTAATCCCCTACCATTTTTGAGTAGTCCCCAACAAACCGTCCTAAGACATGCCGAATGATTGGGTTTTGGACCGAATTTCAAGATTAAGCTTAGTAGCTCAGTCTATTAATATCATTTCGAACAAAGCCAGAGATACCCTGTAATATTAAATCCTGAGGATAAGATGACCTATATGACAGCTGGAACATGTAAATATTTTTAACTCAAAAGACAAAGGGAAACTTAGATGATGATTATATTTATTTATTTTTATACTTTATTTTATTTTTGATAAAAAATAACTTTTTCATTAATGAAAATCTGAAGTTACAGTTAGTTTATGTTCGAAAATAAAAGAATACAAAATAACAAAAACATACTTTAAAAGTACAATACCGAGAAATCTGACAAGAGAAAGAGAAGGTTTACTGGATTAAGAAAAATACAATTACGAATAAGATCCGATAAAATCGGAGGAAGAATGGTTTTTCTCGGAATCAAAATCCAACCATTTAGTTTGTTTTTTTGCTTTAGAAAGATGTGCTCCCAGAATAGGAGTGATTTGCTTCAATATCTTGTAACTAGTGATGGAGCTTCCGTCGTCAAAAATATCACCTATGAAGATTTTCCATCATCGGATAAGTTGATGATGAGAATTTCGTCGCCGGAGACAACAAAGATGAAGGTTTCCTCGTTTGAGAGCATCACTATTGATCTTAAAACCCAACTCAATAACCAAGAATCGTCATTAAAGGGAAACTAAACATCAAAAGAGTATATAAAACCACCATAATGTTGTAGATAAACACAAAACATGATAATAACTAAGTTAAAACTACTAACTAACTTAGATAGTGAGGTATAATGAAGAAATCTGCTCAGATCTAATCCATGGTTGTTGGTGATGGTTTTGTTAGAATAAGACATGAAGGAAGTGAGAGAAAGGAGGGAGAAACGGCGTAAATTTTTAACTTTGATGATTAATAATCTAGTTACATAATAATAACAAAAGTATCTTTATAAATACATTAATATATATATATATATATTAATCCCAGTGAGCTCACAAACCTTTGGTATCATTACGACCAAAATGTTCCCAGGTTTTGGTCGCAGTGATACGTTTTGGTATCACAGCCATTTAGAGGGGGAGATAGAGAGTTAAATATTAGACGCAGCGAGCTCACAAACCTATTATATTTAAGAACTCTTTAAATAGGTAGAGCACTGATTCCTGTCGACCATTTAGATCTTTATAAACCCTGATTATGGCTAGCTTTGTCAGATCGTTTTCAAAGAAAAATAGTTTGAAAAATAAAATAACACTTAATTCATAAGAGGTCATAATGCATGACATTGAAAAACAATTACAGAATTGGAATATTCCTAAAGTTCCAGTTAATGAAGTATATAAGAAAGGATCTTTTCAATTTAGGAGCGATTACGCAATTAAAACTGTTGAAAAAACCATATCTATAATTGATTCGAATGATAATTTTGAACTTTTCTCTCCAAGAATGATAGAAGATCATAAACAAAAAAGATTTAATTATCTACATATAGGCTTAATCCAAATAGCCGTAAAACCATTGACAAGGACAGGATTAAATAATTTTGTACTCCCATGTGTCAGGGATTGTAGACATAATAAATTCACCGATTCGTTATTAGGAATTATTTAATCCACCTTATGTGAAGGTCCAATTTATTTTAATTTTTTCCCAAATTTTTCTGTATCTCTGTCTGATCCAGGACTCCTTAAAACTCTGACTTTAAACGTTAGAACTCAGGGATTTGATAAGGTCGCAGGGTCACAGAACTTAGCAGTTGTGCATAGAATATATTATAAGGTTATGAATACCTTATGTCCTAATGCTCAAGTTTATGATACAAAATGTCAAACTACTCTTTTTCATACCAATATATGCAAAGCCCATACAATTATTCCCATAACTATAAAGTGGGATCAGATCACCCTTCCTAAAAAGTGGACTTTACAGGTAGAAGTTCCAGCGAAACCATGTCAAAACCAAAATCTTCAACAAATAATTGAGTATGAAGATGGAGATGTAGAAATACAATTTACATCTTTCAGAAAAACTATGCTTAAGATATCAGAAGATGAGAGAAGTGCACCAAGACCATCTGTAGCATCTTCTTCTTATACATATCCTATCCATAATTTTATAAATGATCCAAATGATATTACTATTTAAGGAGTTAGAAAAACTTCGCATCAGGTTAATAAACCTTATTATAAAGTAGAAACACCAAAATCTACTGTTAGAAACATTCCAGAACAAGTAGAACCGACATTCTCCGGTCTAGAATTTGAGATAAATGTAATCCAAAAACCACTATTAAGTCTACAAGAACTTCGAAAAGAGTATCATAGTTTAGAGAACACATCTAAAAGGGATTGGTTTGAATCCAACTTCAGTTCTAATAGAAGAGCAAAAATATATAAAGCTTATGGTCTATATTTAAGTCATAGTACGGATCCAAACCCATTTTTCACCTGGTTTGAAGATTTTAGCAAAACCTATAATTTGTATGGATATAAGAGATCACTTAATTTGTTGGAAACTCAGTTTCAATCTTACGCGAAAAAGGATGGAAATGTTATTCATTCAATCCATCCACCAGAAGTAGTCCTTGATATCAAAGGTGTGATAGCAGCCCCATACAAATTAGAACATAAGGAAACTGATAAAGTAGCAAACCAGAAAGATATTGGTCAATTAATACAACAGAATAATTACACCAATTTATATTTACATTCAATAGGGAAACAAACAACAAGAATTGAAGGATTATTAAATAGAGACAAAAGCCAAGGTATACAACCTAGCGAGCCTAAATTTAATCCGGCATCGTCCAGTGGACTATTATTTAAACCAAATCCGGTAATAGATCCAAATGTATTTAAGTTGTCCAACCGATACCATAACTTTATAGATGCACTAGTAGATAAACTAGGAAAGTTAAGCTTATCTGCTCCAGGAACATCTAAAGTACCCAGACCTTCCAAAGAAGGAATAAATGTTCTTTCCAAACAAGAACAAAACATCGATATAGATATAGAAGAACTATAAGAAATTTTTCATGCAACAAATTTTGATGACATAAATAAAATATCTTTTGGAAAAAATAAATATACACCAACAGCTCCTACCAGAAATTATTACCCTAGACCAACACCAGTAGATTTACAACTGGAAGAAGATTATAATTGGAATCAGACTTCGTTTGATGGAAGATCTATAGTTGAGTGGAACATAGATGGTATGACGGAGTACCAAATAGTGAATATCATAAGACAAATTTCGATGTATGCTTCTGCTTCTAGACTAGCTAAAAACCCAGAAAAACAAATTGTTGAATCCATAGTTACAGGCTTTTCAGGACAACTTAAGGGATGGTGGGATTTCCATATGTCTGACCAGACAAAATATAGCATTTATATGGCAAAAAAAACCAGTTAAGTTAGAAGATGGTACTGAATATGCCCAGGAAGATATTGTCAGTACCCTAATTTATACCATTGGCCTACACTTCGTAGGTAGTAATAGCCAACAAATGGAAAGATCTAGAGAATTACTTATTAATCTTAAATGTCCTACCCTCTCTCATTATAGATGGTACAAAGATGTATTCTTCTTAAAATTGTTTAGTAGAGAAGATTGTTCCTCTAATTCTGATTTTTGGAAGGAGAAATTCATCTCAGGATTACCCCCTTTATTTGCTGAAAGGGTTAGAAATAGACTAAAATAAAAAAAAAATTAAACAACGTCTTGATTATGGTGAATATACTTTTGGCCAACTATCTTCAGAAATTGTATGTGAAGGTTTAGCTTTATGCTCAGACATAAGATTGCATAGACAAATACAAAAGAACAAATTATCTAACAAGCAAGAGCTTGGTGATTTTTGTGAGCAATTTGGTTACACTAATACCCCATATGCATTATTGTCTAGGAGGAAACGTACTCGACCACCTTCCTATAACCATCCTAAGACTGCTAGGTATCCTAATAAGTATCCAGTGAAATCTAAACGACCTAGTTTTAGAAAAAACAACAATAAGACACAACAATTTAATAAAAAGAATAATAAGTCGCTTCCGGTCTGTTATAAATGCGGAAAAGTTGGGCATTATAGCAATAAGTGTCGTACAAAAAAAAAATAAGTGAGCTTAATCTAGACGAAGGTCTCAAACGTCAATTAGAGCAAGTCCTCTTAATGGATTCTGATATATCTGAAGAGGATCAATCATCTTCTTCAGAAGATGATTTAAAGACTATTTCAGGATTGGAGGATGATGAGTGTACAGAAAATTGTTCTTGTAAAAATTGTTTTCATAAACAAATATCTAGTCTGGGAATTAATGTCTTGACAAATGAAGAAAATTTCATATTAGAATTAATTGATAAAATTGAAAATTCAGAATCAAAGCGCATAGCTTTGGAAAAATATATTGAGGTAGCTAAACGAACACCAAAACAGGAGAAAATTGAAACTTCTTACAAACCTTATAGTTTTAAGGAGATAATGGCAAGAGTAGAAAATTATCACATTAGAAAAGAACCTTCAATCAATGATCTTAAGGCAGAAGTTAATCAAGTTAAAGAAGAATTACGAGGTTTTAAACAAAGGGGCCAGATATTGGAACTGCATAAACCAGTGGACTGTGATTATGACTCACAAGAAGAAAACTCTTTCGATGAAATTTTACAAAACTACCAAACTCATATTACTACACAAAAACATATAGACAAACCAGAATCACCTACTAATAATCAGGATATCGAAAAAATGCAATTTATTAATATAATAGATAAAGTGGTCACTCAAAAGTGGTACACCTTAGTAACCTTAATCATAGGAAAGGAATATCTTTTTGAAACCATGGCACTCATAGATTCAGGGGCAGATCTAAACTGCTTAAATGAAGGGTTAGTTCCCACAAAATATTTTAGCAAGACAACCCAGGTTCTTAATACTGCAGATGGAAACAAATTGATAATTAATTACAAATTGTCTGATATTGCAGTATGTAATAATGGAATTTGTATAGCAACACCATTTATCATGGTAAAGAATTTATCTCAATCCTGGATATTAGGAACTCCATTTTTGAATATGTTATACCCTCTAAGTATTAATACTACGGGCATTGAAGCCCTTATTCAAGGACACAAGATAATATTTGAGTTTGTCTCTGAACCTAGACAAAAATTTATTAACCAAGTTCAAGATAAAATCAGGCACAAAGAAAAATTTTTGTTCTTCTTAAAAGAGGAGATCCAATATAAGAAAATAGAAGAAAAATTAAACTGCCAAAACTTCAAAAACAAATCAATGATTTTAATGATCTTTTGGTAAAAGAAGTTTGTGCTGAAATCCCAAATGCAGTCTGGGAAAGAAAACAACATATAGTAGAATTACCTTATGAACCATATTTTTCTGAAAAAATAATTCCAACAAAAGCCAGACCAATTCAAATGAATAATAGATTGTTAGAAATATGTAAATCTGAAATTAAAGATTTACTAGATAAGGGCTTGATAAGGAAAAGCTACTCTCCTTGGAGTTGTCCTGCCTTCTATGTAGAAAAAGCAGTTGAATTAGAAAGAGGAGTTCCGAGATTAGTTATAAACTATAAGCCTTTGAATAAAGCATTAAGATGGATTAGGTATCCAATTCCTAATAAAAAAGACCTTTTAGATAGATTGCATAATGCTGTCATATTTTCAAAATTTGACTTAAAATCAGGATATTGGCAAATTCAAATCGCCGAAAAAGATAAGTATAAAACTGCATTCACGGTTCCCTTTGGACATTATGAATAGAATGTCATTCCATTTGGTCTGAAAAATGCTCCATCAGAATTTCAACATATTATGAATAATATATTTAATTCTTATTCAACTTTTACAATTGTATACATTGATGATGTATTAAAATACTTTGAATCAATTGAACAACATTTTAAACACTTATCAATCTTCCTCAAGATAGTAAAACAGGCTGGATTAGTGGTATCTGCAAAAAAGATGAAAATTTTCCAAACCCATGTTAGATTCCTTGGTCATAATATTAATAAAGGTACTATAATACCTATAGAACGAGCTATATATTTTGCTGATAAATTCCTCGATGAAATCAAGGATAAAGACAATTACAGAGATTTTTAGGAAGTCTAAATTATATAGCAGACTTTTATAAGGATTTAGCTAAGGATAGCAAACCTTTATATGCAAGGTTAAGGAAAAACCATGTTAGCTGGAGAAATGAACATACAAGTTCTGTTATAAAAATCAAAGCTAAAGCCAAAGAATTGCCATGTCTGACCATAGCAAATCCAACAGCCTATAAAATAGTTGAAATTGATGCTTCATATGTCGGGTATGGAGGAATCCTTAAACAAAGGATTCATAATAAGGAACAATTAGTTAGATATACATAGGGTGTGTGGAAAGCGGCACAACAAAACTACTCAACCATTAAAAAAGAAATATTGGCAATAATTCATTGTGTTATTCAATTTGAAAGTGATTTGTTAAACCAGGAATTTCTTATTAGAGCGGATTGCCAGGCAGCTAAGGAGGTATTGGTAAAGGATGTTAAAAATTTAGCCTCTAGGCAAATTTTTGCAAGATGGCAAGCCATTTTATCAGCATTTGATTTCAAAAATGAATATATAAAAGCTGAAACTAATTCTCTACCCGATTTCTTAACTCGTGAATTTTTACAGGGGAAGCATGGACTGCCAGATAACTAGGGGAAAAGTTCCTCAAATTTCTTACCCAACTCCTAATAAAAGGAATAAAAATAATCCTATTACGATTAAAGGAAACCCACATAAGGGGAAACAATATTCTGCATCAGAAGAAAAATCGTCATTTCTAATGTCCACATCACTACCTCTTTTGGCGGTAGAAACAGAGCATTCCACCAGAGATCCTGCAGAAGTTGCAAGCATGTACTTAAAAGATCATATTTTACCACATTATGGTAAAACTAGAGAATTTTATGAAACCATACTCATAGAGACAGGATCTATCCTTATAACACATAATACAAGAGATGGTAATGGTAATGGTCCTCCTCAATTCTCCAAGCTTGTTATTCTTAAGGTATTATCATACCGAGATTGGGGAATGAACCCTCATGCGTTGAAAAAAATTAATGATCATCCTCATATCAAACCTCGATCATATAGTTATACTGATTATATTAAAGCATGGACGCATACATTCTTCTATCAAAATCAGAGATTCTCTCATTCATGGTATATTGGTTTTAAGCTAAATACAATTAAAGAGCTACCAAATTGGTTCAGAGATTGGTTGAGTATCTGGGGACCGTGCCCGGAGATTTTACCTGCATATATTGCAGAAATGTTAAATAAATTTATCAAGGCTAATAGCCAATCATATGATATAAGACGACTAATGCAGTGGTTCTTTATACTCTATGAAATCCCATGGATTCTAAGATGGAATTATTCAATTCCACAAGACAATGATCTTGAATGGGATTATATCCCTTACTTAGAAAGGCAATTATATATCAAATGGTGGGATAGATATAATGTTGCGCATCTACAACCAACTACATTTAACATACAGTTTGTTGCAGCCCAGCTTATGGTATCGGCATCGACCTCCTCAATGCCGATGGAATTCTCAACCCACATACTCGCGTTGAAGCACAGGCACGGGAGTTTGTCAAAGGAGGAATTCAAGAAACAAATTTTAGAGGAACTTGATAATGAAGATTTGAGGTCCCAACCATCCTCGTCAAAAACCTGTGACGAAGAAGAAATAAAATCGGAAAGTACAGAAGACCCGAATGCAAATGGTGATGATTGCTTTGGAATAATCTAAGGTTTAAATGGTTGGAAAAAATTAGGAAAATCCTAATTATATTATTTATTGGCCAATGTTTATCAACAGGAAGCAGGATCGACTCTACTATTCATCAAGGACACGTATTTGCTTCAAAAAAGTAAAAGTAAAAAAAAAAAATTATTTATTATTCCAAAAAAGGGAAAAAGATAAATCTTATCTAAGATTGCCACCTTGGATTATGTCTCCCACTTGTCTACCACTTATAGGTTGTTTTATTTATAGATAGGATTCTCAAAAAAGAAAATCTTATCTCTTTTGTTTTTTGCAAACTTTCCCCTTATATAAATATTCATTAAGAGAAAGGGAAAGAGCAAGTTTTTAGTTTTCAAGAGTCATTGTCTATGAGTTTGAGAGTGAAAGTTTCTGAGTGTTTCCTATTTTGAGAGTGATAGTTTGTAAGTGTTTTCATGTTCTAAATGTGAGTTTGAAGTTGTTTGGTGTGCTATCTATTCTCTATTAAAGAATAAAAGACTACTTTGTAAGTATCTCTATTCGTTATCTATATTTTAAGTTTCTTTTAATTATGAAGATTTCTTTTAATTTTCTATTAATCATTTCTTAAATTATCTTTTAATCAATCTTTCTATTTATTAGTCGTAATTTCTAATTAAATATGGATATTTAATATGGGAACGTTAAATATGGATATTTAATATTTAATTTCTATTTATTAAATATGTATATTTAATATTTAATTTGTAACTAATTAAATATGGATATTTAATATGGATATATATATATATATGGTGATTATGTAATTAACGAGGCAAGATGGTCATTTTAGGTTTCAGTTTTATTTTTCCGCAAAACATAACTCATTGACCATCCCAAAGTCTCGGCTTCATGAGCGATACTTAGCTCTCGGCCTCAAGACTCGGGTCTCGGCCTCAAGAGAAAAACTCATCTCTCAGAATTACGAGAGAGGCTCAGGTCTTATGAGCCTCATGATTAACTCCTTGTATATTCCCACGAGATAAATTAATCATGTCTGATGCACACTTGAACACAATTCACAACTGATTCTTAGTAACATCGCTGCGAGATTCACCGACAAGTCAAGTGTCACATAGTCTCATATAACAAGAGACGTTCTCAGACATATATACATGACTCACTGTTAGTCTCATGAGCATGTCGCAACTGAATCCATGAGCCTTGAGCTCCACGAGCCTATTTTATCTTGTACAGTCAATCGTACTAAGCCTCAGACATAGCCTCATCCTCAAGTATAGGCTCAACTATCCCATATTTATCAGAAAAGACACACCAACAGAGTATGGCCTCACAACTATGCATGGATTTCCATGAAAACCTGGGGATCGGACTCAGGTCCTGATCTCGTGTATCCATATGATTTTTTATGCTGCACTTGTGCTCTTAACATGACTCAGACTAGTCATAATGTACAAACCAGGGGATACTCCTCAACCTCATCCCATATTGGTTATATGGAGTATTACTACCCTACCAACACACCAACATGAAGAATGACTTAGTCATACAAATAAGGGGATATTTTTAGGGTTTTGGTTGGACGGTTTACGGCACGTGTGAGAGACACCCAACCTTTCTCACCACTAAAGATAAGTGTCAATTGAGGTGGTTACAGGAATCAAGGGATAATCGCAGCTCATCTTTGGCAATTCCTTTAACTACGAGATGAGTGATCCTAAAATCATTTCGTCCTTCTATCATAGACTTGAGATACGACGTTTTACTCTTCTTCGAGAAACTAAAAATTTTAGGTGGTCGGCGACAAAATAACATCAATTTCATGCTTCATGTCTACGAATATCTACTAGAGAATCCTTATCTTTAGAAATTTTCAAGACTTCACAAACCTATTATGTACTGCCTCAATACATGTTCTCTTTGAAAGAGACTTTTGAAGAGGAAAAGAAAGACGCCATAGTGATACTTATGAAAGCAACCACTCTGATAAATGTTCCACTACTCACTGTACAACCATAACCAGCTACAGTTACGGAAGTAAGCAGGAGAAATTTTCAATATTGTGGCTCTCAACCACTCAAGTCATACGATACTCGTCTAGATGGCATCCATCATTCAAAACTTCTTCTTTCAAGAATACCAGCTCTTCTGGCTACCCCAAATATCATAGTTAGGCACGATGACCAAAGGATATCAATGTTGATCGACACATGCGAACTCTCACAAGTATTGTCGGACTCATCAAGACTTATAAATCGTGTCTTGGCAGACGTCATGGATCACTTTTCAACATGACTATGCAATTCATCTTTGACTTCACATTTAATTAGTAATCTTTACTAAAATCACACAAGACATCAACAATGTGATAAATGGTTAATTTCACTAGGGTATTAGTCTGGTGGTCTACGACACGTGGTGTTCAATACACTCATTATGATAAAATATTAGGTAGATCGGACGGTTAATAAGAGTAGAGGAGTAGTTCTGGGTATGCAACCGTCTAGTCTTCCTAATTAATAGGAACACGGTTTTCATCACTTTACCACGATTTCCACCTTCTCACTACTTCAAGGCTTCCACTTCCTACGAGGTCAGGCATGCAGTTATGACTCTATAAAATAGATTGTTCAATTTATTCAAATTAGCACATTCAGTACACATAACTTATGATAAAGTTTTATAATATGATTACACAGAATCTTTCTCTCATTCATACACAGAGAACTCTTCATATTCGATCATACACAACCACCACACCTTACAAGAGTCTAACACTATGATCTCAACACTTCCTCTGCTTTCATCCCCAAGACCAACCCTTCTCCTTCCTTTGTGACCGAAAATAGACTCGAACGACCATTTCTTGGTTTAATCCAGACTTGTACAGATTGATCTCTTGAATCTAATGTACTTTTGTACAGTATATTTGTTTAGGGTTCAAACTCGTTTCTCATCAACCTACCTACTTTTACTAAATTCACCAGAATCAATTTTTACCTATAAATAGCAGCATCTTTTCTTTCTTCTTTATGAATCATTTTTCAATAGCCATTATGGATCAAGGGTTTTAGTGACACCGAAGAAAAAACTAAAACTGTTACGGAAATAATACGGTAAGAGTTTTTAACTGTCACTGAAGATCATGTTTTTACTAGTGCTAGTTTACATTTTCCTCATTCATCCCCTTCACCTACTTCAACCTCTTCATCTTCCTTTTCTTGAATTGTTTCTTCCTCATCTTCTTCTTCCTCTTCTTTCTTGTTCTTCTTCATCATCACTTGATTCCTACGAAGTTTTACGGATCATGATTTTACTATGGTCCCATTGAGTAAATTTAGTCCATCTTTTAGGGTTTACCCCCAAACTTTTAGGACGACCACCTCGAGGAGGCATAGACTCGGGAGAGGCCTCAGCAATAACTTTCTTGTTTCCTTTCTTAATGTCCTTTGCTCTAGACCTATCACAAGAAACACATACATTTAACTACAAAGCCTTCATAGAAGAAACATAGTCGACATATAACACAACAATAATGGCATTGTACGGTGATAAAATACAATTCTGAAACCCTAAGCCGGCATTGATATGAAAATACAAAACAGTACTGATACACACTGCTAGCATGGGCGGTTATTTGATTTCATTGCCGACAGTGGTAAACCATCCATAAAGTAGTTTTTAAGTTACAAAAACAACCGGCATAGTCTGTAAAAATCAAAAACGACACCCGAGACAAAGTACATCTTAGAATTCAAACATGTTATCATGCAGACATATATACATGCAAAATTCTGGAAACTACAACTACCACTATTCGGCATGACATTCATACTAAAAATTGCGCCGGCACAAGATAACGGTGTGGTATTCATCACGAATATTGTGCCGGTAGTAAACTGAAACTAAAAAATTTAAGTTCTAATTTATGATTTTAACCTAAGTGATGTTCTAAAATAATAGAAACACTTTAAATAAAATTGGGTATCACTTACCTTCTCAATGAAGCCATTAACTCTTCCTATTCTTATTCAACATCAATTTGACCTATCTTCAAGAACTTATTGCGATTTTGATTTGGATTTCGTCGCTGCTTCAACTTGAGGATTAAGTTTATGTCGGGTAGCTATATTTCTAAAAGATATTGAAAAAGCGGGGGTATAACAACCACACCCAATATTTCGCTTAGCAATCTGTATGGAAAAACTCCTATATAATTCAAAGAGAATCAACTAGACAGTCAGACTCAATCACTGGAAATATATCCAAGAGTTTGTATCTCGATTTCTCAATTCAATCTGCAATCAAACAAATAGGAATTTGCGAGCCCGATTGAATATATATAAGAAATAACTTTGACGGTATCAAAAACCAATATCCAAGTGTTAATCAATTTAATCAACAACCAAAGGTTGGATTCAAAATTGATTAAACTTACGCTAAACATGTGATATTTCAATTATATAAACAAATATAATGCGGAAAAAAAGTAACACAGACACCATAAATTTTGTTAACGAGGAAACTTCAAATGCAGAAAAACCCCGGGACCTAGTCCAGATTTAAACACCACGTTGTATTAAGCCGCTACAGATATTATCCTACTCCAAGTTAACTTCGGACTGGAATGTAGTTGATCCCTAACCAATTTCACACTGACCAAGGTACAGTTGCGCTCCTTACGTATCTGAATCCCAGCAGTACTCTACGCACTTGATTCCCTTAGCTGATCTCACCCACAACTAAGAGTTGCTACGACCCAAAGTCGAAGACTTGATAAACCAATCTGTCTCACACAGAAAAGTATATTTAATAGATAAATCTGTCTCCCACAGATAAACCTACGAGTTTCGTTCCGTCTTTTGATAAATCAAGGTGAACATGAACCAATTGATATACCGGACTTATATTCCCGAAGAACAGCCTAGAATATCAATCACCTCACAATAATCTTAATCGTATGGTAGCGAAACAAGATATTGTGGAATCACAAATGATGAGACGAAGATGTTTGTGACTACTTTTTATCTTGCCTATCGAGCAAATCTTAGAGAAGATAGTACTAAATACGATAGAACATGGCAAGATCAGAACACGCAACTACAAATAAAATAGTTGGGCCTGGCTTCACAATCCCAATGAAATCTTTAAGTCGTTAACTTACAGGGTTTTGTGAAAACCTAAGGTTTAGGAGAATCGACTCTAGTCGCAACTAGTATCACGCATGAGGTGTGGGGATTAGGTTTCCAAGTTGCTAGAGTTCTCCTTTATATAGTCTTCAAATCAGGGTTCGCAATCAATATTAACTTGGTAACAAAGCATTAAATATTCACCGTTAGATGAAAACCTGATTAGACTCAAGCTAATATCTTTCAACCTTTAGATCGAACTTAGATTGTTATACACAAATGAAAAGTGATTTCATTTAAAATATGAGTAACCGTACCTAAACGTGTGCACCTTGTTGGCTCAACAATAGTTAACCGAAGTTATCCATATAAACACTTTCATATCAACCATAACTAGTTCAAATGACTCAAATGAAACTAGTTTTAGAGTTGTTCAATTGTTTATATTCTCATAGACGTATACTAGACACAATTGAAGCGAAATCGATTTTGATTCACTCAAATCAAGTCATGAACATTATAGCCACGGTTTGCAAAAGATTGCATTCCTTATTATATAAATGTATTAGTTCATGAACAAACCGATTTTAGAACATTATCCACTTACGTATGCAAACGGGTACGCGTACCTAAGTTGTCGTACTAAGTTTGGATTCGCCAGTACACGAACTGGTACACATACCTTCCAAACTCAGCAGAAAATCCCGGAACTAAACCTCACGCCAGTACGCGTACTGGTATGCGTACAAGGTTCCCGGACATTCACAAAACCAACCAGTACGCATACGGGTATGCATACCATGGTTCCCGGACTTGGATTACATATATGCAAGTACGCATACTATGCTTATATCCAATAGTTCTGAACTCTTCTTTCAACCATTGAAACATTCTCGGCAGACGACAATAGCTGTCTCACACAAACTATTACCTTCGAAGCAATTTTCAAGTGATTGAATGATCAATACGAAACATTCTGAGTCTACATCAAATGACTGTCTCACACAAATCATGTAAGATGTTACCAGGTGATTTTCACATGATCATCTTTTGACTTTCGTCAAGAATATAAGATGAACGTGGTTAAAGCGAAAGCTTACCAACACATATTTCGAGAAATATGTAAGCGAGTTAAACTCAGCTCTAAATATCAAATGTGTATAATTGAAGTCTATATAGTTATACGACTTTTGTCTCAAATAGAAGATAGAGTAGATAAACTTTTGAGTGATAGATGAGTTCAAGTCTCCACATACCTTTTGTTGATGAAGTTCCACAAGCTCCCCTTAGTAGTTCTTCGTCTTCAATCGATGAACACCGTGAAGTCTAAACTCAACTACACTTTCTATCCTAATCCGAGACTTAGTTATAAGTAGACTAGAAATC
Organism: Papaver somniferum; assembly: GCF_003573695.1. Classification (NCBI taxonomy): domain Eukaryota; kingdom Viridiplantae; phylum Streptophyta; class Magnoliopsida; order Ranunculales; family Papaveraceae; genus Papaver; species Papaver somniferum. Next base: position 1,721,693 of record NW_020623156.1, read on the forward strand.
AAGACTTATAGTTTTGGAAACTAAACTTGACAACAAGCTTGAGTTACAACGCTTGCGATTTCGACCGAGTAGTGCTCTAACAGAGATTAATCGCCGAAGGAATTTTTGAAGCGACGACTAATCAACAATGAAATCATATTAAAGATGATGGGGATTTATTTTTATTTTTTTTCTCAAACCTAGACCAGCCGACGCAGAGAGAAGAGAAGAACCAAGAGAATGGGGAATATTTGTGAATAAATTTTGTTTGGTTTCTATTTAGTTTTAAAGATAACATAGTTAATCAGTATAAAGTGTAACTTAAAAGAATTTTACCCCAAGAAAACACTCACAAAAGGATTTTAAGGATGGGGAAAGTAGTTCATAACCCCAAATTAAGAACCATTAATTGGGGGATAAAAAAAGGAATTGGGAATTTAATAAAAGGACAAAAACTAGTTCCAAATATCAATTCGGGGTCACCCCTTATCTAAGTATTTTATGTATTACATAATCTACCCCTCACTAATCAGGATTAGTGATTAATAATAATTGGTAAAATCTTAAGATTTTTGATAAATGATTAGTGTGTGTTTTATTTGAATTTGGGTGAGTGAGGTGAGAGTAGAAGGAGGGAAAAATATTTTTGAGTGGAAATTTTTTTGTGAAAATGGAAGATGATTGTGAGGAGAGAATTGCAGCTGCTGAATCTTTAGCTCTACTACAACAAGGAGCTAACGACAACAACTCTCAATCGCAACTCTTTGTTAAGCCAACACCCTTGTATTATGATTTTGACGAGTATGAGTTTTTCGAAGAAGCTACACAAGAAAGTAAACTTGCACAACATGCAAGCATCCCCAATACACAGGTAAAGCTGTTAGGAGGTTGAAAAATCGATTTTTTCCTTTAAACCCGCCATTTTTTCAACTGTAAAACCTCGGTGCCGGCATGGCCGTAGTATGAATACCATGCCGGCAGACGCGTTACCGGCATGGTATTCATACTACGACCATGCCGGTAAAGCGATATCCCCCAATTTGAATATTGATCCGGCATAATATTCTACCAAAAAACTATACCGGTACGCAGTTAACTTTTTTACCTACCAAGGAATATACTACGGAATATTAAACCGGCATGGGTTCATTGATAGGTTACCATGCCGGAACTGCATGAAAAACATACAGGAAACATTTCCATGTAAACCCAAAAACCGGCATGGAAAATTAATAACCATCAACGCCGGAACCAGTTACCGGCGTGGTACCATCAATTTCGAGAATGCCGGCAGTGGAACCGGCATTGTTGAGCTTCAAATTTACAATGCCGTTACCTACAAAAAAACATACAGGAATAAATGTTTTCCAGAGCTAAATACCGGCATTACATATCAATTAATTGGAATGCCGGTAGCGTGTACCGGATTGGGACAATAAATTACGACAGTGCCGGCACCTTGTTTTCCGGCGTTGTTGTCTAATGAATAATGTATTCCGGAATATGTTTCAAATTTGGTCTTCAGTTTTGTCTAAGTTCGACAATTCCGGAACATTGGTCGAGCATGCAGGTACTTGTTTCCGGCATAGTGTTTTAATTTCGTTTGGAAATAATTTTCGTTCGATCTTTAGGTGGTGACATATATTGATCCAACAAATGCAAATCCGCTTTATCGGGATACGTCGGAATACTATAAAATACATCAGGTATGTGACCTAAGAATACTTTACTAATGGATTGCTAGTAATGAACCTTCTAATGAATGTGAAATTGATCTTATGTAGGGAATAATATATCGAAATGAAGCAATCACTTGGGATAAAGAGACGACTCTTAAGAACATGTGTGTGTTGGTGAGGAATACCTAACGTTCAAAGAGGAGTTTTGAGATGGCTTACGAGAGAAGTGGGAAATACAAAGAGAAGAATAGCCACAAGATAAAGGTTTATGTATATCCAAAGAAGACTAATAGGGTATACAAGACTCGTACGAGGAAGAATGATTTCCCTTTTAAGCTTGTTTTCCGTTTAAATGACATGAACAATTGGGATTGTGAGGTATTGTATGGCTTTCATAACCACCGAGATCCGAAAGATTTTGTTGGTCACTCCCTATTTGCGAAGGTGAAGCCTCATGAGTTCGAGGATGTAAAGAGATTGACCAAAGCACTTATCAAACCGAGACAAATTCTCAGAGGCTTCAAGGAAAAGGATGAGTCCAACGTGTCTTCTTTACGTACAATTTATAGCGGACAAACAACTATTAGAAGGGTGGAATGGGAAGGGAGGTCCGTTATGCAAGAATTTGAGAAGATGGCTTGGGATTACAACTACACGCGTATCATTAAAAGAGGGCCGGATGAGAAGCCCCTTCAAATATTCATTTCGCATCCTTTGGTTTCACAATTGGCAAATACATGTTGTGGTGTTCTTATGATGGATTGTACCTACAAGACAAACAAATACAATATGTCATTGTTCAACATCGTGGGGCAAACCTCGGACAAGGTAACATTTTCACATTGGCTTGGTGTTTAATGGAAAACGAGAGGGACTATAATTATCATTGGGCATTACGACAATTGAAATTATTCTTTCGGGAAAATCAACTTCCGAGGGTGATCGTAACCGATCAAGATGATGCATTAATGAAAGCAACATACGACGTCTTCCGGGACGCACAAAATTTCCTATGTACATATCATATACGTCAAAATATCATAAAAACTTGCTATGCCTTGTTTGAACCCAATAAGGAGGATATTAAGAAGAGAATGATTGTTCAACTAGAGGAAGATGTTCGAAAGAACAAACTATCCCCCGAAAAAGAAGAAGATGAGAGAGGCAAGATAAAAGAGCGAGTGGAAAAAGAGATTGGAGAAGTTTATTGGTCTCTTACCGAGGTTATGTACGAAAAGAGATTGGAGAAGTTTATTTCCGATTAGAACGAAGTTTATCCGACTGCCGTCTGGTATTGTCGGACTCAATGGTTGGATAAGTTCAAGGAAAAATTTGTGCGTGCATGGACAAACCGGTATAGACACTTCAAGACTGAAGCAACTAGTGCAGCGGAGTCCGCTCATGGGAGATTTAATGATCTCATCCAGTCCGGTCAAGGCAATGTGGTTACGGTCACCGAGGCAATGGAGCAATACTTTAAGGCTGATATCAATAGTATCAAGGTGGCTTTTGAGAAAAGCTCAATGGAAACGATGACTCAACGTCCCATGGTAGAATGCAACGTTAGCATACCTCAAAACTTGGCGGTTTCCTCTAACCTCCTTGTAAGGGTCGAAGACAACATCTTGGGTACTTATCGCGTCCAAAGTCAATTTCATATCGATTAGTCGACCTATGTTACCGGGCTTCGGAGTGTTGTTGAACTCGTATCTCTTAGCTATAGGCGTATCGGGTTCGGGAAGGTCTTTGATCTTCAAGGAGGTCTAGTCCTTGAACAAGGTGGGGCAGTGTACATAAGCCCACACCTATTCCAAGGTGAAGCAATAAGTTTTGTTTCTAAGTTCACGATAAGGGTACATGTGAATATACATAATAACATAAGTTTAAAAACAAAATTACCTGCAGTGGAGTGAAGTTCCCGACAAATTGGTTGGTTTTAGCCTTAGAGGCCCTTCTCATCTCCATCATCAAATGTGCCATTACCGCGGTTCCCCAAGAATACCCATAGACATCTTTCAATGGATCCAAGTACTGAAGGTAGTTCGCACTAACCCTGTTGTCATTAGTGTCAGGGAATACCCTAGTGCCCAAGATGTATAACAGGTATGTAGCGGCAGTATAACGAATTTCTTCAGGGTCCCATCCATCCTCCAAACTTCTTTGCTTTGTGTTTTCAAACTTCTTCTTAAGCAGCGTCAACTTGATTGTCTTTGTCCTACCAGACTTGGATTCATAAAAGCTCTCCACAGAAGTTTTGTAGTCCCAACCCAATAACTTGTTAGTCAGAGCGTGCAACTTCGACCATTCTAGGTCCAGAGACTCAACTCCTTATGCAATTGATTTGCCGGTACCATTCAAGCCTAGAATGTTCTGAGCATCATCAGGGATGAAGGTCATCTCCCCAAAAGGGAAGTGCATGGTATCAGTTTCACCATGATACATTTCGACGAAGCAATTGACAGTCACGGAATCAAGCTTCACATAATTTTCAACCAAAGCATATAGACCAGATTCCATTACTATTTGTTGGAACTCTTCACATTCATCGGACAGTTTCCAACAATCCGCGGCTTGGTTTCGACAAACACGCACAGCCTTCGTATGATCCTACAATTAGGAGACAATACAATTAAGATATTTTACATAAATACACAACAATACATATGCACAAGATAAAAAATACTTACATAGGTTTGATAGATAATACGAGCCCACGAGTGCTTGTATCCAAATAGTGTTTTCGGTTCCGGAGCTTCACCCCAAATTCTACCACGTTCAAGGTCAGGTATCATGTCATTAATATGAGGAAGGTGGGAACCTTTAACTTTCACTTTGCCATTACCCTTCTTGCCATTGCCTTGTGTTGGTTGTTGACTTGGCCCACCAACTTCGCTTTGGCTTGCTAATTGACTTGGATGAACCACATTATCTTCATCCTCACTTTCCTCTTCATCTTGCTCATTTTGATCATTGTGGTCACGGATTACAGCTCGACTACGGTCACCACCACTCTCCCAAATTATCCCTCCTGTCTCAGCCCCCAAACGCTTTTTACGACCTTCATCTTTCCCTCGAGGAGGGAGAGATTGAGGAGTATCAAGACCGTCCTTCCTTCTTCTCTTAGTGACAACATCTTTAGTTTTTCTTTTGTTAGCCTCCTTGGCTTTTGACCTATATCATAAAATCACACGAAATGAATGTGAGACAACTCACTTTCAGTTTTTCTACCGGCATTGACTTACTGAAACAAAGCACGCCGATTGTCTGTTCCAGCGTTAAACAATGACTGTCGACAATGCCGGTAATCATACGTAATTCTCCTGTATGTTTTAAGTCCACTACCGACATGCTCGAAATAAATCAATTCCATGTCGTAACCTGGTGCCGGCATTCGAATGAACCTAAAAATCTATGCCGGTTTAGGTGACAAATTCTTAAGTTTTTCTGTATGTTTTAAGTCCACTACCGGCATGCTCGAAATAAATCAATTTCATGTCGTAACCTGGTGCCGGCATTCAAATCAACCTAAAAATGTATGCCGGTACTGGTGATAAATTCATAAACTCTCCTGTATGGTTTAAGTCCACTACCGGCATGCTCGAATTTTTACAAAAGAATGTCGGTACTATAAACCGGCATACAATGCAACCAAATGTCTATGCCGGTACTGGTGACAAATTCATAAACTCTCTTGTATGTTTTTAGACCACTACCGGCATACACGAATAGTTATAAATGACTTCCGGTACCAAGAACCGGCAGGGAATTCGACCCAAATTCTATGCCGGTATCGAAAATTCAGTTTCTGGAGAATCTGCGGAGTGAAACCGGCATTGCATTCATCCTAGATTGAATGCCGGAAGGTAAAACCGGCTTTGTATTCATACATATTTCAGTGCCGGTAATCACTGAAACTCAACTGTTTCAGTTAGGGTTTGCGATTCTAACCTAAACCCATTGCTATAAATCGATTGAAACACTCATAAAGTAGTTTAAAATCACTTACCTTCTCACAGAAGCCATGGTTGCGAGAGGTTGATTGTCAGAATCCGCTGCTTGTTCTTCTTCTTGCTCTTGAGTAATCTTAGCAATTCTTTGTTCCTGTTTTTGTTGAGCAATCGATTTTGAGTTCGATTGGGCATTCGTTTTCTTTCGTGGAGGCATTATTTATGATTCGGGTAGGTTAATCGACGAAGAAATTTTTGAATCGACGATTAATCGACGAAGAACGGATGTAGAACGATGAAGAACGATGAAAAGGATGAATTTTTTTTTTCAAAAACCTAAACCTAGGTCAGTGCCGGTACTGAGAAGAATGAGGGATATGTGTTTGGTTTTTAGATTTTAAGTTTTAGGGGAAGGGTATAGTAGTCTTTTCATAATGTTTTTTAATTAACCACAGGGTATTTTAGTATTTTCATAACAAAAATCACCCCTTAGCACACACCATGGGTTGGGAGAAGTAATCAATATCCCCCAATTCCTTTCTTTATCCCCCAATTAATTGTTCCAAATTAACTCTCACATCCCCAATTGCGAGTTTTTGGTAAAACAGGCCATGGTCACAATTTAATCAATATTGGTTAAATGTGTATGCTAAAATATCTGTTTTTATGGTTGATCAAGACTATTTATATTTTTATGGTTGTTACAACGGTACATATGAATATCTGTTTAATATCATTTCTAATTTAATCGTGTTTTTCCTCTTGTAAATAACGGGCTTTGAGGCCTAAAAATACGGGCCACAATTACCACCCATTACTTTGGTTACGCTCTTCACCTATGACGGGTCGCTCTATCATTTTCATTTTTAGTTTTGATAATCAAAAAACCTTTTCATTAATAGAAACTCCAGGGCCTAGTTAGCAATTCGGGATTCGGCAAACGTACGGAACGACAAACGTACGAGTATTATACGGTTTTGTAAAATCCAAATTCGCTCCAAAATTCGGTCAACGGAACGTGATTCGCCAGTAATTCGGAACGGCATACATACGTGTATAATTCGATTTATAATTGTGAGTTCGGATCTGAAAATTCGGTATCCATATATAATAAATAATTAGTATTTATAAGGTCATGGACTAATTTTTATGCATACATGTGAGTTATTTAAAGAAAAAATAAACTTAATATGATGATATTAATAATATATACAACATTAGTCATCAAAGAGGACGTGGTATAGTGGTTTAGATCTCTCTCACCTTCACCTTCAAATCTCTTCTGTCATTTTTGTTTCATTAAAATTACAACAACGTCTAATATTGGGCCGTGTATGCTTGGGAGGCAGTAAAGCCCAAAAATATAGGGCCTTTGAAAACATAAATGCTAAAGAATTTCTGGCGAATTAAGCGGACGTATCATTCGGGATACGTAAAGTTCGTGAACGATTCGCAAATAATTCGGGAATGTCACATAATACACGTCTTGGGTTCGGAGTTGCAAACGTACGCGAATAAAACGGTAAAATTCGTGATACGGAAAAATTCGCGATACGGAAAAATTCGCGAATCATTCGCGAACTTACTAACTAGGCTCCAGGGTACAATGAGTTTAATGTCCAAAAATTTACCCAAGAAGAGGGAATCAGAGAGAGAAAACCCTCGAATAATAAAGCAATTCTGGTGACTTCACACCATGACCCGTTTATCAAACTTTGCCGTTGACTACTGAGTACATCTTCTAAAGAAGTTATTTTTGGTCAGAAAAAAATTATTACGGTCAATTGATGAATGATAACAACTGTCCTTGCACCATTAAAGCAAAATCTGATACCAAGAACAAAGTTGAATTTGTAATCAGAAGTGAAGCACCAAATTTACAGTTAGATCTTTTAGATTTATCTCTATTAGAACGAAAAAGACTTCCCTGGCCTATGAAAGTGAAACTTTTGTTATCTTGTTCCCTAGAAGTTTAGAGCAACTGCAGTGGACGACTAAACCCAAATTTGGTGTCGAGTGGGCTGGCGTAATGGGACGGACCATCGATCAAAATTTGATCAAAGAGTAAAACTCGGACCAAATTTGGTCGGCGATTAAGACCAAATCCAAATATAGTCGGGCGTTTATATAATGTCCGCCTACCCGACGGGCGTTGGTATAATGTCCGCCTGTAGACGCGCGTTCGTAAAGTTAACGCCTGATGCAGGGCGTTGGTATAATGTCCGCCTGGATGGGGCGTTGGTATAATGTCCGCCTGAATGGGGCGTTGGTATAATCAACGCCTGGCATGGGGCGTTGGTATAATGTCCGCCTGGATGGGGCGTTGGTATAATCAACGCCGGACACCACATAAGCCATGGGGCGTTGATAAAGTCTTGAACCCAAATTTGAAAAGTTTACAAAACTTTGGTTGGGGCGTTGTCTTTATCAACGCCCCATTTTTTTTTTTTTTTTTATTTTTGAACCCGGGCGAACGTATAATCTCCGTCCCACACACCAGGCGTTGCTATAGTTCACGTCCCATACAGGCGTTGTCTTTATCAACGCCCCATACCAGGCGTTATCTTTATCAACGCCCCATGCCAGGCGTAATCTTTATCTACGCTGGACGATGAAGCGGACTTTATATCAACGCGCGACCAAATTTACTCTTCACCCGCTACGTCACAAGACGGACTAAACCCAAATTTGATCTTTTTTTTTAGTCTTTGGTCTTTAGTTATGCTCGCACCACTGTGGACGCTCTTAGGGTCATATTAACGAATCCAAATAACACCGGAGATTTTAAGCTTGGGAGCCAGCTAGGCTGAATTGCTTTCAACTGGCTCTGCCCTGGTTGTGTATCGGAAGGATTCCTGTACATCCGTTCTACACTTGCTGGAGAACCTCAAGAAGAACCTCGTGAAGTGCATAGGCTAGGAATCCGCTGCAGACGTAATTAAGAGAGAGTAAAACCTTGAAAAATGTAGTACTTTGAGAGAAATTTATTGTGATATGATGATATCAGTGCTGAATACAGAATTGAATGGCATAGAATAGCTAGGTCCAATACTATTAATTCATGCACTTATCCACGGAACCACTAGATTTATGATCACGGGTCAGAAGACTTAATCAAAACACTATTGGCAGATTGGTACATCAACTGAATGTTATTAGGAGACTTACATTAGATAAGGGGTTCATTCATTATAGTTACTGATATTGAAACCTTACCGGTAACTAAAAGTATTAAAAAAAAAAAAAAACAGATTTCATCCAGAAGAATAAAAAATAGTCAAATAAACATAGTCTTTGCTAGTCAACTAATTTGTTTGGATGCCAATTTAGATGTTGACTTCTGATTTTTGGAAAACAAAACAGCTGAGAGTCAGGTTGAGTAAATAATTTTAAAATGACTTTTAAAAGCAAACAAGTTCAGTATATCAAAATATTTTTGATTCTAACTTCGGATATCGATTTATATTTTGGAGAAACATATTTATGGTATCAAAATAGGCAATTAGCATTTGAATAACCAGGTACTAAAGCTCGGTGCCGGACAAAATAGAGGTACCAAAGTCACCAGACTTAAAGTCCGAAACAATGTGCGTATGAAAATTCTTCGAATAAACGATGAGCAAATTCTATAAGGTGGTTTAACTACGTATGATTCTAGAACACGAGATCAAAAGTAAGATTGGGTAGGTGATTTTGTGTTTATTCTTATTAATTAGAAAGCATCAATTACCTTTACAAAACTGATAGCTAAGTTTGTCTCCCTAATTAGTTTTGTTTTAACCATGTTTAACTACTATTTATCAGCATAAAAGTGTCTTTATCACCACTTTTGCTTTAATTGCCGCGTAAAAACACCCATCATTATCATCATAATCATCCACTATAAAATCATATGCATCGTTAATTAATTAATCGGTGTTAAATGACAACTTGTACAATATTAGGAGCTATGAAAGTTTAAATTCTAAAATTTATTATTGTTATGGGTAGAAATTTATGGAAAATCATTGTGCTCCAGAGGAATAAAAAGATCTATGCCTTCTACATAAGTTTTATGAAAATAGCTAAGAGCCTGCTTGGATATCACCTACGAGGTTATTTTCCGACTTTTTCTAGACGCAAGAAAAGTGAATTTGGGAACACAATTTCAATAGTCCAGAAGTAAAATTGTTTAATTTTTTTCGAAGCAAAATGTTTTTGCTTTTGAGTTTTGGAATTGTCCAAACACCCCCACAAAGAACAATCGTTTTCCATACAGGTCTCTGAGTTACACCGTTTCAAGAAAAATTGGATAAAAAACCGCATGATATTCCATTGGAGAATTAAATAGAATTTTCATATGAATGGAAAAATCCTTGTCTACTACCTAATGGAGTTGGGTTTTGGAGTTAATTGGATTTGTCCCAATTAAGTTTCTAGTCCGTTTAGCTAGAGTAGTTTCAAATTGGAAACCAAACGAAACCCTTTGAGAAACGTGAAAGTAAATAATCTTTCAGAGGAAACCCTTGACGGAAACTCCATGACGAATCGTGATAGTTCAGCGAAGTGGTAAGATTGACATCTATAAATACCTTGCATTATTAGGTTAGAAAAACAATTAAAAACCAAATTATCATTCTACTGCATTTTAAAATCATCAATCAAGTTCTGTATTAAAGAGAGAGTTCATCACTTTAAGTTTTGGTTCGCCGTATCTCGAAGTTTGGAGTGCTACTACATCAAGAAGTAAGCCGATATTCTGGGAGACAGGCATCCATAGTCCGTAAGCACCTGCGCGAGGTGAATCTGTCTTAAGACTAGAGGATATAATCCTTGCCTTAAATTTGGTTTTCTAATTGGGTTTGCGTCCTTCTTATTTCTCTAATTCTTATTGCAGTATATACACAAAATTGGCAGCATATTTCTTATGATAATTGTTCAATATCTACGAAAAATGACGATGTATTTTCTTAAATATCCAACTGAATTCAATGAACTTTTTTTTAGAATTCTCTTTAGTACCCCGCTGAATTCGATCAAACATGTTAACATTTGTTGAAATATTCTGATAGTTTTTCGTGTAATTTGAACAAACGTACATGTGTTTTTCCATAAGCTAATTTTTTTTTTTTACCATAGTTTTTAAGTTCTCAAATTTAAAGATTATCAACATTCCTTCAACTCAGTTTAGTAGTTTTTTCAGAAAGAAAAGGGATGTATTAAGAAAAAATAAAATAATTACAGTATATACAAAAGCAGGAAAAGATCCTAGCCTAGAAATTCCTGATTAGGCAGAATCAGAGTATTAAAGCATAGAAAGCTACAAGCATAAAATTGTCTTCCATTGGAACAAACTCGACTCGGCGAGTAATTATTGAAAGTCTTCAAGGTATGAGACCACAAATGAACAGATTTCCCAATAAACTTCTTGATCTCCTCTTTAGATTTGGGACTTCTTCCATGAATTCTATCATTCCTCTTCTTCCACGTCTCCCATGCATATTACAACAAAGGGATTAATTTCCAAAGCTCCTTCCTGATATAATAGAACCTGTAAGAGTTCCAATCCTGAAAGAGCCCAGCAAATGAAGATGGCATAACCCAACTTAGCCTGCAAGAGTTAATGAAGTATCCCCAAATCTCTAACAATCAAGAACAATGTATAAATGGATGCTTTAGAGTCCCTGGTTCTCTCTGACAAAGAACACAGTTATTACTATTAACTTGCACCCCTCTGTGTTCCAAAATAACTCTGGTAGGAATCGAATCATGGTGCCCTTGCCCAAAACAAAAAAAAAAAAACTTCGAGGGTACATGTTTTACCTTTATCAGATCTGCATACTCCCAAATAGCGTGTTCTCTACACAAATGGTCATACAACTTCTTTGCTGTGAAGTCACCCTGTAAGTAGTCTTCCTCACCTGGATGTAAAACTATTGAATTCAAATCATCCCTCAACTCTAAAAAATCAATTCTCTCTGTTGGATTTAAGACTCTGTTTAGTAGTTGATGACTACATTGAAAACCGACCACCTATCTAGAAGCCATCTTTTACAAAAGAGTGGGGATTTCCACCATGGGCGGGCACAGTCCCTGGATATCTCAATCTAAAGCGCTGATTTGTATTTATTTGCAGTAACCCTAAAGAACAGATCCATGATATTAAACTCACTAAAAAAATCATACATGATAAGGTGGACCTAAATTTTGGTCCTAGTAAAAAAGGAAAGTTGTTAACGAGGCGTGTTAGTTTCCTGGGAGGGTATCAATTTGTGTATATGACAAATAAGAAATGACTTTGTTTTATATGAACATCGTAGGGGTGTACAGAATTCCCGGAAGCCTGCGGCCTGCCATGTACCGCCCGGGTCCGAAGGAGCCCATGGACACCCGACGGCCTGTAATGGGTTGGCCCGGCCTGCCCGATAATTATAAGTGGGCGGACCCGGGTTTTTGTTCAAATATTAGAGCCCAGCATGTTTACTGCCCAGTAGCCTGTTTAATTACCCGACCTGCCTGATAGCCCGGTAGCCTGTTTAGTTACCCGACCTGCCCAATAACTTATCTAGATAATACCAAAATTATATGCTTTAAAATATTAATACGTATAAAATATTAAATTATACGGAAATTTGACTTTCCCTTTCTCTCGTTATCTCCTCCTAATACTTTCCCTTTCTCTCATTATTCTGTCGTCATTTCCTCCTAAAAACTCTAGGTTAGAGAGATTTGAGCCAGAATCTTGTCTGTTATTAGTATAAATTTCACAAATTCAGAATGAATTTTTATACGCTGTGCAGAATTGATTTCTCTTTTAATCGTTCGGCAACTGCAATTGCCTTCTTTATTTCTAGGTTATTTGTTATCGTCGATTCATTCGCTACTGTTAATTTCTTTTGGAGAAGAAAAGGTTGATAAAATTGTAAGTTCTTTTCTTCTAATCTAAATCTATTGCAGTTCATGTTTAATTAATTTAGTTATGTTCTATGCTTTTATTTTGGATGGTGACGGTGTTAAAAGCATGATACTTTAGGATTAGTTGATTTGGTTTTCATGGTCTCGATAGATTGATACTTAAAATATTGTGTCATCTCCTGTTGGTATAAATTCAGAATGGTGTTTAACCTTCTATTTTGAATGGTGTCGAAAGCATGATACTTTGGGTATTGGTTGATTTGGTTTTTTTGTTTATTGTCCTGATAGATTTACATTTGATAATTAAAATTCAATTTTGTAACTAAGATTTGTTAGTTGTATGGTTCTTTTGATCAAAAATTTAATTTTAATTGATGTTTTTTGATAGTTTTGTGACACTTACTGAACATAATTTTACTAAATTTTTTTTTTGGTTGACCAGGTTTGTAATTTTTCTCTAATTTGAAGCATGGATGTTTCTGATTTGGTTGAAACAACACCCACTTCAAATGTTACAGACTCACAATTACCATCCCCTGCTACCGGTGGAACTAAAAAAAGAAAACTAACGTCAATAGTATGGAAAGGTTTTGAACAAATTGAAGAAGTGGATCCAGATGATCCACAAAAGATAAAGAGGTTGAAGCTTGCACAGTGCAAGATATGTGACCGGAAGTTTTCGGGGGATCCAAAAGCAGGCACTTCTCATCTCAAAAGGCACATGGAAAGCTGTTTGAAAAAGAGCCAACCTGCCGATGAAACACAGACATTAATAGCTCAAATTGGGTCAGGTACTTTTACTGCATTTCGATTCTGTCAAGCAAGAGCTAGAAAGAACATTATAAAGTTGATTATTTTGAGGGAGTTGCCATTTCAGTTCGTAGAAGATCCATTTTTCCAATGGTTTATAAATGATAGTTTTCACCCTGGATTTGTGAAATTTTCTCGAACCACTGTTAGGCGTGATATTTTAAAAAATTTTGAAATGGAAAAACAAGTTTTAAAGAGAACTTTATTAGAGGCACCTGGAAAAATATCTTTGACATCAGATTTGTGGTTGTCGTGTCAGAAGTTAAGTTACATGTCTATCACTGCTCACTTTTTAGACAAAAATTGGGTCTTGCATAAAAGGATAATTTCTTATACTTTACTTGACAAGTCCCACACTGGAGAACATATTGCTGAGTTACTTATTCAGAAACTTGACAATGATTGGGGGATTTCTAAGAATATTTTCTCATTATCCTTGGATAACGCTAGTGCAAATACTGTTTCGGTTGAACGGTTAAAAGTGATGCTGCCTGACTTGCCATCAAAAGGAGACTTATTTCACGTAAGATGTTGTTGTCATATCTTGCATTTATTCATAGATGATAGCAGGAAGAAAGTTAAGGATTTTCAAGAAATGATTTCTCATGTTAAATCTAGTATAGAATTCATTTTTGCTTCATCTGTAAGATATGACCAGTTTCGAGCTTTGTGCAAATCAATGGGTTTGAAACCAAAAAAGCTTCAGCTAGATGTCAAGCACAGGTGGAACACTACTTATTTCATGCTAAAAGATGCACTTCCTTATCGTGCTGCAATTTCAATCTTTCTCGCTGATAGGACATGTTCTGATTTAACTGATTATGATTGGGATATTGCTGAATTATTATGCAAGTTCTTGAAGCCTTTCTATGATGCAACCAAACATTTTTCTGGTGTCGATTATGTGACAAGTAACTCTGTTCTTAATTACTTATTTAGAATTGGGAGGGTCTTACAGAAACACGGGCATATGAATCAGCTCAAGGACATTATTGTTGTTATGGAAAATAAGTTTGTCAAATATTGGGGTGAGACTCCTATTTTATTCGGCATTGGATGCATTCTTGATCCCCGTCTTAATCTCAGAGGATTGGAAACTACATTAGCTGATATAGAGAGTTGTTTTAGTACTTCTGCACATGTCATTCGTTGTCATGCCGAGCAAAAATCTTTGATAGTAGCTAAACTTAAAAGTTTATTTGAAGAGTATATTATTATGTTAAATGAGCAAATGCAGAATGGTTCTAGTATTAACTCAATTTCTACTAGTGATCAACCACCTTTACAGAGTGTTCTACAGATGCAAGAAGACACAATCTCTGACGACGAAGATGACTCCTTTTGGAAATCCCGAAGTCAGAATAGGAGGGATACCCTTTCTACAGCATCAGAAGAACTGACGAGATACTTCGCAGAGCCAGAACCAACTTTTGAAGATATGAGAATTTTGACATATTGGGTTGGTGGAAAGCTAATGAAAAACGATATCCAGTCCTTTCTTGCATTGCACGAGATGTACTAGCAGTCCCTGTCTCCACAGTTGCTTCTGAATCTGCGTTTTCTCTCGGCAAGCGTGTGTTGAGTGATTATCGCAGTAGCTTAACACCGCAAATGTTGGAATGCTGTGTGATTCTAAAAGATTGGTGGAAAGCTGAACTGAAAAATCGTATGATGACACTAGATCCACTAAACGACGATATTACTCCAGTTGATGATGAGAATGATGTCTCTGAATCATCATGTGTCTCTTTAAGGTAAAATTTATGCAATTTTTTCATTTTATTTTCATGTCTATGTCTGACTGTTCTATTTTCTTATCAACTCTTTAGATACAAGCAGGCTATAACTTGATGCGCACTGAATTTACTTCTTCTCATCTCTTTAAATACAAGCATGCTATAACTTGATGCGCACTATTACAATTTGTTCATCGATATTATTTTTTGTGTTAATTTATGTTATTTGAATTGTTGATTAAATTTTTACTTTTCTTGATCTGTGTAGGTAGACGGTAGAGAATCTGAAGTCATGTGGTGTCAGTGGTGAAGAGCTAGACAAAGAGGAATAAAGTTTTTAACCATTTCATTGTTTTTTTTTAGTAAGATGAAATAAAGTTTTGGAGTAGTAGTGTTATGAATTTGTTTGCTAGTTGCCTAGTAGTGGTGTTATGAATTTTTGTTGAAGTTTGATTTGAACAATCTACAATTTTATGAAATTTACTGATTTGAAGTTTGCTAGTTATTATCTTCTCATTTACTGTTGTCACTTGTCAAGGCCTGATACCCGCCCGGCCTGGCCTGGCCTGGCCCGTCTTGTTTCACAGGCTTGGACAGGCCATGGGCAGTAAATTTCTGCTGCTGCCCGGCCTGGCCTGTGAAACTTAATGGGTAGTTAGGTTGATAAGCCCGTCCAGCCCGGCCTGTGATATATTCGGACTAGGGCCGGCCTGCCCGGCCCGATGTACACCCCTAGAACATCGGCATCCCTCCCCAGTAAACGGGTACATCCCATTAGCAACCTTGGTAAAAAAGAAACGAAGCATAATCAATTTAAGAGGATGACAAATTTTTACAAATATGATAAATAAAAATGCTATCCCGAGATAAGTCATGTAACACGATACCAACTTGGCACATTTCTGCTTTCACCTATCTCAATGCTAATTTTCTCTCAATAAACCCTTGCTTATGTAAATACGTTGATTACCAGATCCATAAAAACAAAAACTTCGGGGTACATGTTTTACCTTTATCAGATCTGCATACTCCCAAATAACGTGTTCTCTACACAAATGGTCATACAGCTTCTTTGTTGTGAAGTCACCCTGTAAGTAGTCTTCCTCACCTGGATGTAAAACTATTGAATTCAAATAATTCCTCGACCCAAAAAAATCATTTCTCTCAGTTGGATTTAAGACTCTGTTTAGTAGTTGATGACTACATTAAAATCCGACCACCTATGTAGAAGCCATCTTTTACAAAATAGTGGGGATTGCCACCATGGTTTGGCACAGTCCCTGGATATCTCAATCTAAAGCGCTGATTTGTATTTATTTGCAGTAACCCTAATGAACTGAAGAAAAATAATGAACAGATCCATGATATTAAACTCACTAAAAAAAATCATACATGATAAGGTGGACCTAAATTTTGGTCCAAGTAAAAAAGGAAAGTTGTTAACGAGGCGTGTTAGTTTACTCGGAGGGTATCAATTTGTGTATATGACAAATAAGTAATGACTTTGTTTTATATGAAAATCGACACCCCTCCCCAATAAACGGATACATTCCATTAGCAACCTTGGTAAAAAAAGAAACGAAGCATAATATTTAAGAGGATGACAAATTTTTACAAATATGCCAAATAAAAATGCTATCACGGGATAAGTCATATAACACGATACCAACTTGGCACATTTCTGCCTTCATCTATCTCAATGCTAGAATTTTCTCTCACCGAATAAACCACTGCGTATGTAAATACGTTGATTACCAGATCCATAAAAACAAAAACTTCGGGGTACATGTTTTACCTTTTTCAGATTTGCATACTCCCAAATAGCGTGGTCTCTGCACAAATGGTTAGTGCTGCACAACGGGTAGGGTGGGTAGGATATGGTCAATACCCGTCACCCTACCCGTTTACTGGCGGTTAAGAAAATCTTTACCCGCCAAATAATGGATAGGGTAGGATACGATTAAAAAACTGGCGGGTAGGGTAGGGTTGGCGGGTATGAGTAGGGTATGTGAACTCCTAGGTAGAGTGGGTAGGATACGGCCTATACCCGCCATCCTACCCGTTTACCGGCGGTTAAGAAAATCTTTACCCGCCACCCTACCCGCCAAATAGTGGATAGGATAGGATACGGTTAAAAAACTGGCGGATAGAATAGGGTTGGCGGATATGGATAGGGTATGTGCACCCCTACAAATGGTCATACAACTTCTTTGCTGTGAAGTCACCCTGTAAGTAGTCTTCCTCACCTGGATGTAAAACTATTGAATTTAAATCATTCCTCAACCCTAAAAAAAAACAATTCTCTCAGCTGGATTTAAGACTCTGTTTAGTAGTTGATGACTACATTGAAAACCGACCACCTATGTAGAAGCCATCTTTTACAATATTGTGGGGACTGCCACCATGGGCTGGCATAGTCCCTGGATATCTCAATCTAAAGCGTTGATTTGTATTTATTTGCAGTAATTATGGGTGTGCAACGGACGGACGGATGCGTATTAGGGGTCACCCGCGTCCAATCCGTCAAAGTTATGGATTTGAAAAACTCAATCATGTCCGGACCAATCACCCGCGGATTTGACATCCGCGGATCAGCGAATGATACGGACCGGATACGGATTAACCGCGAATTTAGTCAGGAAAAAAAAACTAGATTTTTATAGGCGAGAAAGCTTACAGGGGCGACAGTATCTGGTCCAACTGAAGAAAAGATTGCCATTTTTGGTGCACAAGTGGCGTTTAGAATTGTGGTTGTTGGGATATTCTCTCTGTTGGGTTTCTTTTAGTGAAATTAAAAATATTAACTACGGTCTAAATGTAGAAAAAAACTCTTCGTCTCCTCCCTCATTTCTCTCTCCAAAAGAAAAAAAAAAAAGAACTTTTTCATCAACCTCTTGCTCAGATTTGGTCCTTTTGGACCAGTTCTGAGCAAGATTTCATTTCTTTTTTAAATTTTAGTCATTAGTTAATCAAATAAAACATGTTTTCTATTGTTTTAATGTCTTTCGGCATATTTCTTCGCCATTTGGGGCGATTTTTCTTCGTCAATTTGGACGATTATCTCTTCGCTTTGTGGGCGATTTTTTCAAATCTTCATGGCTGGATCGTGGCTTGCTATTCTCGGTTCAAAAACATCAATCATTCAACACGACATCGCTTTGAATCTATTTTCAACAAAAGAGATTTAGGGCATCCAGGTTCGTTTGGGTATACAAGATTACGGGCAAATTACTCCTTTCTTTCAGGAGCATCTCTTATCAAAGAAGAAGAAAACCAGATTAAATAATCGGGATTGATTCTGGATAGTACCATCATTTTTCCCTACTACATAAACAAAAATTGGATATCTTTACGGTTTGTCGCTCTTTCTCTTCGGGATATACTTGTAATTGGTATCTTCAATTGTATTAGGGGTTTAATCATCTTGTATTTTGATGTTTTTGTTATTCTTGTAAGCGATCGTGCAATCTGTATTTTGATTTAAATGAATTGAAATATGTTGATTGACCAAAAAAATATATATATATATATATATATTAACTACCGTCTACACTTGAACATCAATAGCGTTCGAGAAAAACCAAAATCGCATATAGATGTAACAACATAACTTACTTTGATCGGGTTATGCAACTTTAAAGAGCTTGTAATTCGTTTGTGTTTAGAACAGTAGCTGGAACGGCATATTGCAAGCTGTAATCATTTAGTCCAATTAACGGGGGTCGATAGAAAGTATATATCATTCCAACACCACCAACATTTCTTACAGCTTCCGCTTCGTCAGTGACAGTTCTACTGCACACCACTGTCTTCCCCTTGATCAACTTATTGTCTAGAGTGCCGTTGTTACACAAGCTGAAAAATAGACAGAATGAAAAGGAATATCAACACCCCAAACGAACCACAAAGAAGAAATTTTAAAAATCACATTGGAGAATTGAACAACCGGAAGTAATAAACAAATTCTTCCTTTACAAAAATCCTAAAACCCTACGGTGCGGTTGAATCCGCGGATTTTAAAATCGAACCGCAACCAAACCGTTAAAAGTGCAGACTTGAGAATCTCATCCGTGTCCGGCCCATAAATCTTACGGATTGGGTTTCACCCGTAATTTTGCGGACGGATACAGGTAAAATCCGCGATTCCGTACTTTTTGCTCACCCCTAACAGTAACCCTAAAGAACAGAAGAAAAATAATGAACAAATCCACGATATTAAACTCACTATAAAAAAAAACATACGTGATAAGGTGGACCTAAATTTTGGTCCAATTAAAAAAGAAAAGTTGTTAACGAGGCGTACCAATTTACTGAGGAGGGTATCAATTTGTATAGGACAAACTAGAAATGACTTTGTTTTATATGAAAATCGGTTCCCTCCCCAGCAAAAGGGTACATCCCATTAGCAACCTTGGTAAAAAAGAAATGAAGCATAATCGATCTGAGAGGATGTCAAATTTTTACAAATATGCCAAATAAAAGTGCTATCGTGGGATAAATCATGTAACACGATACCAGCTTGTCACATTTCTGCCTTCACCTATCTCAATGCTAGAATTTTCTCTCACCCAATAAACCCCTGCGTATGTACAATCCCTCGGTAGAATCTCCTAGGTAACCCCTAGGAATGTGGTATCTCAATCATGGTTAAAAGCACCATAAAAGAGACATTCAACAAAAGAATTCCCCAAGAAGTCACGGAGGTTTATGCACCAACTAAGAAAATATATCACCGCTCCAAGCAAGAATCCGGAATAAAAAATCTCTTGAACAACTAAATAAATAAACATTATGGGTATTTTAGTATCCGATGAACTTAAGCCCAAAACCCTATTAACAAAAAATTAGTTTTATTCTTCCGTACTTACATTGATAAATGGAAGTTTTTTGATAATAAAACAAGAAAACAAAAATGATTTAGATATAAAATATATATTAAGTATTAATAACAGAAATTCCGTTTGTCCAAATAAAATTGGATCAACATAGAGCCAAACAAGAACAAACACCACTTAGGTAACACCTGCCCGGTGATGCAGGTATGTGGGATATTGGGGCCATTTTTCTTCTAATTTCTTTTTCGATCGAAATATTGACTGGGTGTTTGGATATATATCCAGAAGATGTTTTTGATTTCTCGAAGCAAAGAAGTCGGAAATTAGTTTGGGTAAACAATTTCGAAATGACTTTTAAAAATATGAGTATACATGTTTGGAGTGCTTATGTTTCTCCAGAAGAGGAAATTAGACGCAAAATTATTTAAAAGCTGACTTTTCTATTTCAAAAGGTCATTATGAAAAATTATTACCAAACTGACTTCTAACTTTTCGACTTTCAAATGTCGAAAAGCAACTTTTCACCGCTAGATCCGCTGGATTGATAACCTCCCGGAAACTCGTACTTGTGTACCAGGGATGTGAAATGCCTTTAATGGCATGGCAAACTCAAGCAAGTATCCCGCACCAAAAAACAAAAGAAATGGAAACAAAATTCGGTGTAAAAGCAGTGAGTCACAATGACCAGTGACAAGAGGATCACATGAAGATGTATAAGCATGAAGACAAGGGTTTTTCTCATGGTAGGTCCGAACATCACATGTAAAAGAGAAGAACAAGGAATATGAAGAGGAGGAGGAGGAGGTAAAGTAGCCGTTGAAAGCAAAAGGATAATTCATGCTGTGCTTCTTCTAAAAAGATCGAAAAATCTTTTTACCATAATTGTTGTTTAAATTAATCCATTAATGTGCATTGGTTAAATTTACATTTTGTTACATAAGGTTTTTCTTTTTTGACTAGACTGGTTTACAAAAAGAATTAAAAAAGTTGACTAGATGGGATTTTTTATTTTTCTTCTTATATGGGGTATCCTACATGTTGGATGGGATTCCCACAATCCGCTCCCTAGCACGTGTGACATTCTTCTATAAGTAACTATTTTTTTCTCCCCATATTGGCACACTGTAATTTAATCAGTAATTTTGTTTAATGTGATCATCTCATGGCGCGCGGTCGCTGCGAAATAGTCAGATTTTACGCAATCTCGTATGATATTGGGTCCGATTTTACTTAATCACAAAAAATGTATTCAGTTTGAAAATCAATAGTTGGTTATAAGTTACTGTGATTGATATTGTGTTTGGCACATCAGAAATAGCTTTTCGATTTCTGAAAGTCAAAATATCAGAAATCAAATTTCAAAACGACTTTTAAAAGTCGAAAAGTTAACTTTTTGTAAGCATGAGGTGGAAAAAGTTTTATATCCATCCACGCTGTCGGAATTAGCTTTTTAACTTCTAAAAGTCAAAAAACTAAAAGTTAGTTTGGGTGCAAAATTTCAATACGATTTATAAAAGTAAAAAAGTCGACTTTTATTTGAGGGGAAGCAGAATCACTTTTGCTTTTGGTATCCAAATGTGCTATAAATTTATAAGTTAGATAAAATCTTCTAAATATACTGCAATACTGATTTCTCCAAATCAGCAGTTAATTTTGCAATTGATACACAACACAATTACACACCTCTTTTTTTCTTTCTTTCTTTTCTTTTCTTTTGATAATATACAATACCTTGTGAGAACGATGATTTTGGGAAAAAAGTGTCCCAAAAAATACAATAACTACAATTTTGATTGTTTAAATGCATAAAGAGTGGCACTACTAGTGTCACTGCACTAGGATCACCTACTACTCAGTGTTTGGTACACTACACTAGCTAAAGAAGGTGGCATGATGAGTTTGGTACAGTAATGATACGAATTTTGCTTCTAAGGCAGCTTTTATTCAGAAAAATAGTAACAAAGCGTAATATAAACTATGAATTGAGGTCCAATTTCTAACTTTAGGATCACTATACTATGGATGAGAAAATGACATCCATTGCTTTTATTATTTGGGGGGTATTGACAAATTCATGATGCTTGGACCCCCTACCACACTTAATAATAAGATGATTCCAAGACTTTATTAATAATTTGTAGACCCTTATTTTTTAGAAATTACCTTCCTGGTATGGGGTTTAGCCATTTTATTTGGGGCCTGCCATAGCCACTATCAGGCAAAAATTGATATTTAGAAATAAAATAGGGTACCCTTATCCAACTATTTTGCTTAGTGGTTAATTTATTTCTGATTAGCTAGTGTTAATTTGGATGATTAATTGATATTTATTGATGTTAACCTAGAAAAATTTTCATTAAATTTTTTGATTTTTTTCAAAAAATCTCAACTCAAAATCGGTTTACTTTCATGCACTTGTAAACCGATTATAGGAATCATCTATAAGACTTAGAACAGAGGGCGATTGTAATATTCAAGAGTTGATTTGTGATATTTATTGGTAGTACCGGTTTACATAAATGCCCACGTAAACCGATTGTAAATATGTGTATTTCTTCGACTATTTTGCTCATAACTTCTTTGTCCGATGTCGGAACGATCTCATTCTTTTTGCATTCAACTCGTATTTTCATACTCTATAGAATTAAGATAAAAAATTTAGGGTTTGTAAAAAAAAATTCAAACATTGTTAAGGAATCGGTTGATATATACATCAACATAAGCCGATTGTGGTTGATGTTCATCAAACACAAAGAACATCAACCCAGAATCGGTTTATGTAGGTGTAAACTCAATACCGATTCGTTGTAACATTAACCACACTCGGTTTACGCTAACACACACATAAATCGTTTTCGGATGATTTTCAGATAATTTGATGAGGAAATTTCGGAGACTCATAGTTAAATCATTGTTGAGTCTCTCTTAAAAAGAATGGATTAAAGGGATTTATTTCAATCACTTGAATCGTTTTTCAACAAAATATTCTTTCAAAACACATTTTTTTTTTTTTGAGAATCCAATTGTTGTTTGTATATGTTTTAGTTTTTGATTATCATGGAAATTGAAAAAAAATTGGGTTTTGACTAAAGATTGGATTGTTAATAGAAATGATTTTTGTACTTATTTTAGATATTTAAAATTACTAAAGTCTGTGTAAAGGGTAATTCAGTATTTTAACATATTTTAGACACCCCACGTCCCCTTCTCCAGGTTGGTTGAAGAAAAGGATAAGCCAGTTACTAGACCAAGTCCATATCCACGGACTACACATTACGTGTACTTTCACTACCAACTCCACCACTTCAGTCTAACTAAAACCAGAGTTTCTTACTAAAACACACAAATCTACAAGGACCGTTTTCAATATAACACAAAGTTCCAAAAACACGTGTCGAATTAATAACAAAAAATAAGGGTGTTTAAGTAAATACCATTAAATATTAATAACTAATTTAAACTTAATTAAGTAATTAAACTCGTAAACTAATTTTACACTCACTTCTCCGACATCAGAAGTTAAAGAATGTCCTTCTGTAAATAATTGAAAATTTTAATAATTTCTTCCGTTAAATTCATTTTTTTTCTGTGGATTTTTCCTACATTTTCGGTCTCCTTGTCCAAGAACCATCATCAAAACCCTAAAACTCCATCTTCATTTTTCATTTCACACTACTTCACTCTCTCTGCAACTTCAGCAGAAACCAAGAAAAGAAAAAAAAAAGGTCTCTCCTTTACTACTCCTTGTAGTAAAAACCCAGAGAAGAAAACCCCCAGTTTATCATCTTCTTCATCATCTTCTTCTTGATGATGATCAGTATGAACTTGAACAAATTCATTTCTTGTGCTTCGTCTTTCTAGGTATGTCTATCCATCTATCTAGCTATCCATCTAGCTTCTTTGGGACTGTAACCCTAGTGATTCTTTTACAAATTGATTAAAGAATTTGAAAATGCAGTAGATTTGAAGTCTGGGTTTTGAGTTTGAAGTTGAAATGTTGTAGATTTATTGTTTGATTTAATTAGTAAGTGAAACAGGCTCTGTTTTTTTTTTGTTCTTTTGGTCTAGAAAAAGCCCCAATGTTTTGTAGATGAAGTGTTTGGTTTTTGGTTTTCAAGCTTTTGGAATTTTAAAAGAGTGAATCTTGTTGCTGATTTTATACTTAACTTGAAATTGAAACTTTATCTACTTTTTTTTTTTGGTTCCTACTTTTACTGTGTGGTTTGAGCTGAATGTGAACACAGAAGATAGTGTGATTCCTTGCTTGGATCTTACTGGTTGTGAAAAGATTTGATTTTGTTTAGATATTCGTCTAATTTTAGCTCTAGAGTAGTATCAGTAGTAGCTTCACTTGTGCTTTAAAATGGTGATAACTTAAGGTTTGTTCCTTTTTTTTCTCTGTCCTGTGTGATTTCAAATTCAATTTTTGTAATTGATCTTGATTGTTTACTTGGTAAATGAGATTCGGGTTTTCGTTAATTTGATTCAATTTCAAGGTTCTTTAATGGCAAAGCAGCAATAAAGTTTATTGGTTAGGCGAATAGCTGAATTGTTTCACTTGTTTAGGTAAGAACTGGAAATTTTCCATTCTTGAGGATCCGGTCATCATCCCAGGTGATCGATGAACCATTCGTAGAACTGTGTTCAACATTAGCTGCCACTCTTTCGTAGTAATTATTTATTATTACTTTGGAACTAAGTCTTACATGCTTTGTTGAGTCCTGAAGATGAGATAAAGCCGATATAGCTCTTTCTTCATATACTAGTATTGTATTATACCTATGTCCCCAGATGTTCCCTCTCATTGTCTTTGACCGTAGAGCTTTTCATTTGATATATAATTTCCATCACTAAGTCTAATTTATCGTTTATTTTATTTGACAGTTGAAGACTCTACTGGACCTCCTGTAAGAGTATTGTAATTTGGTTATTGGTTGTGAAAATTTGACGGATATGAAGTCCGGGTGTATAGTTTTAGTGTTTTGGAGTCTTTTCGTTTTCGGAAAAGCACAAGAAGTGTACATTGTGACTATGGAAGGAGAGCCCGTGGTTAGTTACAATGGGGGCGTGGAGGGATTTGAAGCTACGGCTGTCGCAGAAGATACTGATGAGAGAATTGACACTGCTAGGTATTTGCATTTTCATTTTCAATGCGTTGCAATATGTGTATGCACAATTGAGCTTATTCAATTTTCTGTTTCTTTGCCTGCACTTGTAGTGAATTAGTCACATCCTACTCCCATCACCTTGTGAAGAAGCACGATATGCTTTTGGACATGCTGTTTGAAAGTGGAACTTACAAGAAGCTCTACAGTTATAAGCATCTGATTAATGGGTTTTCCGTTCATACTACACCTGAGCAGGTGAATTTAATTGTCAATTATTTTTATCCATAAGTTTTGATGACATTTTCCGTGTTTGTCATCTGATGCAAAATTCGACTTCTTTGGTAGGCAGAATCCCTTAGACGAGCCCCTGGTGTGAAATCTGTAGAGAGAGATTGGAAGGTGAAAAGACTAACAGTTCACACACCTCAATTTTTGGGGCTTCCGATGGGAGTGTGGCCTACCGGTGGTGGTTGTGACAGAGCGGGAGAAGATATTGTGATAGGATTTGTTGATTCAGGAATATATCCACATCATCCTAGCTTTGCAACCCACAATACTGCGCCATATGGACCTCTTCCAAAATATAGAGGAAAGTGTGAAATTGATCCAGATACTAAGAGGAACTTCTGTAATGGAAAGATTGTCGGTGCGCAACATTTTGGAGCAGCTGCTGTTGCTTCTGGAGCATTTAATCCCTCAGTTAACTACGCATCTCCTCTTGATGGTGATGGGCATGGAAGGTTCGTATCAGACTTGTATAATCAAGTAAATAGTAATCTTGTTTAGATGGTATTATCCGTGACTTATTCGTTGGTAAGCTGCTAGTTGTGTTATTTCTTTGACTTCTATTTTTATTGATTTGATTTGCCGTGTTATAATTTTGATGCACAGCCACACAGCAGCAATTGCTGCTGGAAATAATGGAATTCCATTGCGGATGCATGGGTTTGAGTTTGGAAGAGCAAGTGGGATGGCTCCTCGTGCTAGGTTGGTTTAGAAATGCTTCTCAAAATCTTTGACTTCTTAGTTTTCTGTAGTTCTTTGTTTGCTGATCTTGGGATTGTTCTTTTTCAGGATTGCTGTGTATAAAGCACTTTACAGATATTTTGGAGGATTTGTATCGGATGTGGTAGCTGCTATTGACATGGTATGGAACTGTTCTGTGATCAAAACACTAATTGGGTCTAAATTTTAGATATGTCCTCTCCCTCCCCCGAGACGTATGTTATTGTGTTCTGGGCAGTTCCTTGTATTTGAACAAGTACTCTTCGTGACGCATGCAATTTGAGTTGATTTGATCTTTTATAATCTCATAGTTATAGTGCTTCTACCGACCAGAAAGGTCGCCTAACATTTAGAATAGTTACTCTTGCAGACCTTGTTTAAATTTTAATTTAAGGTTTCACTTCGTGAAGTTAATTGGTAATTTCGATTAAATATTTGCTTTATATTTTGTCCTGTAACCATGGTATGGAAAACCTTCCTTTCCTTAAAATTGCAGCTTGCTGGTATCTAAACAGTAAAACTCTGTATGATGATGTTACAAGTACCCTTGGATTGACTTATCTCATTGTCAACAGGCTGTTCACGATGGTGTGGACATTCTCAATCTCTCAGTTGGACCAAACAGCCCTCCAGCAACCACCAGGACCACCTACTTAAACCCCTTTGATGCCACATTGCTTTCAGCTGTGAAAGCAGGAATATTTGTGGTCCAAGCAGGAGGAAATGGAGGTCCTTTTCCAAAGACCTTAGTATCTTACAGTCCATGGATAACAACTGTTGCTGCTGCAATTGATGACCGCAGATACAAAAACCATTTGTATCTGGGAAACGGAAAAACCTTAACTGGTCTTGGTTTAACACGTAAGTTTGTGTATCGTTATGAAGTCCATTTACATTTTTCAGAATGTTACTGGTAGGACTAACAGATTAGTATTTGTAAGCTTGCTATGCGATATCAATCAAAATTACTAGCTATTTGAGAGTTGATATATACAGCAAGAGTTATTTAAAGATCAATTTTGGTCACAGTTATGATTAGTATCCTTGATTCGTTTAGCACCTCTTCTCAATAAGTTGTACACTTGTACTTGAACCTTTCTGAACCTAAGTATTTTCCATGGCTTTGATGCAGCTGCCACACTTTCAAATCGAACATTCACCCTAGTTGCAGCAAATGATGTATTGTTGGATTCATCAGTTATGAAATTCAGCCCTTCCGATTGTCAAAGGCCAGAAGTTTTCAATAAGAATTTGGTGAAGGGAAATATTCTTCTCTGTGGGTATTCATTCAACTTTGTTGTTGGTTCTGCATCAATCAAGAAGGTTTCAGAAACCGCTAGGGCCCTAGGTGCTGTTGGCTTCGTTCTTGCAGTTGAAAATGTTTCGCCAGGAACCAAATTCGACCCTGTTGCAGTTGGATTGCCCGGGATTCTCATCACTGATACCAGCAAGTCAATGGTGAGTAATTACACGATTCCAAACTCGAATCAGCACAGTTGTTTACTTTTCAAGTTGTTGAGTGAAAAATCGGCTAGTTCTCAAAATGATAATACCTGAATGTTGGATCAGTCTCAGTTTCTGTATTTCTTTGATCACCAAGATTTGATTTTTCTTGTACTGCAGGATCTTATTGATTACTATAATAGCACTACATCAAGGGACTGGACAGGGCGGGTGAAGAGCTTTAAAGCAACAGGTAGCATTGGTGATGGTTTGAAACCTATCCTTCATAAATCAGCACCCCAGGTGGCACTATTCTCTTCGCGAGGACCAGATATAAAAGATTTCAGCTTCCAAGATGCAGATCTTCTCAAACCAGATATTTTGGCCCCTGGTGCTCTTATTTGGGCTGCCTGGTCTCCAAATGGAACAGACGAAGCTAATTACTTAGGTAACATGCATTTAATTTCACTTGTACAGTGGCACCAGAAGGGTATGGAATGACACATTTTTTGGTTGAAGTCATACTGGAAACTAACCTGGTCTTCCAGACGGAAAGTTCTGACTCAATTTGGCAAATATGTGTCATCTTTGATCCAATCATTGCAAATCAATCAAGACTAATCCGTCAAGTTGGGACACAATTTTTCACCCTTTAGAAAATAATAGGCTAATCTTTTAAATGTCAAAACGTGAGATAATTAAGGTTTTAATCTATTCAGGTGAATCATTTGCTATGGTATCTGGAACCAGCATGGCAGCACCACATGTAGCAGGAATTGCCGCCCTAGTAAAGCAGAAGCACCCTAAGTGGAGCCCATCTGCCATTAAATCAGCTCTGATGACCACGGCAACAAATATTGATCGAGCAGGCAAGGGTATTCAAGCTCAGCAATATTCTGGGTCCGAAACCATGACTCTGGTACCTGCTACGCCATTTGATTACGGCAGTGGGCATGTCAGTCCCAGAGCTGCTCTTGATCCTGGACTCATCTTTGATGCTGGTTAGTATTTTTCTTTTTGTAGAAAATAGTGCTGCTACATGGACTGCAATTTTTGACCACATCATACGCCAGTTGTGATTCCCTCCTTACTTTTTTGCCTTGACAATGGGGATATAAACTTCAGCTAGTCACATGAGCTGCGGTGGCATGTGCCATGTGGTTAACAATGTGCATGATTAAGAAATTTATAATAACTATATGGTATTTCTCAATTTTCAAATTCCCAATAATTATATGATCTTGCTCAATATTTCAGTATCCCATTCTTTGATTTATAGGTTATGTCGACTATGTGAACTTCCTGTGTGCAACTCCCGGCATTGATCCCAGCGAGATTGCAAACTTCACAAGTTCATCGTGCAAGACCTACCATGGCGGCCACCCATCAGACCTCAACACTCCGTCAATTGCAATCTCCCATCTCGTAGGAACTCGAACTATTACCCGAACCGTCACTAATGTTGCCGAGGAAGAAACTTACACAATCACGACAAGGATGTCCCCGGAGATAGCAATCGAAGCCAATCCTCCAGCAATGACTTTGCTTCCTGGTGCATCACGCAAGTTCACCATATCCCTCACCGTTAGATCAGTTACTGGATCTTACAGCTTCGGACAGGTCTTGATGAAAGGTAGTCGTGGTCACAAGGTACGAATCCCAGTCGTTGCTATGGGTTACTATTGAATGCTTGTTTTTGATGTATTATGTTCTTGATATTCTTTGTAGTCTCACTGAATAAGAGGTATAATAGTATGTACGTATTTATATCTAGCAGTATATACGTAGAGAAATCTGTAATTGTAGTCCTAGTATTTGAAAAGGCGGAGATGGCTAGTTTCCCCTTTATATATAGATAGATATATATATCTAAGTTTTGTCTCTCGCGTATTATGATCGGAAATTCTGTATTTGGTTCGCTGTTTTCTCTGTAATAACTGTACCAAGAATCCCTCATCAGTTTATGTACCATCGTTAGTATTCTTCTCCGCAATTGCTTGAGCTCATGAACATAGTATTCGGTCACAGAAACAAGTCTTGCATATATAATCTATTTTTAATTTACTGCAATTACCGTACACAGAAAACAATTAGTAACGAATTTCGTCGAATATCATAACCTTGACATAATTCTTGCTGCAATTGGTAAAAAAATTCTATGACAGAGTTATAGAAGGGTTTGTAACATGCCGATAGATATATACGGATAGAGAAGTATTCAAAACCTGAAATCCCATAGATGTGCATGTGGTTCTGTTCCGAAGATCAATTTGCACAAAAAGAAGAATGATTTTTTTTAGGGACCATGGTTTTTGTTTTTTTTTGTTGAGGGATCATGGTTTTATTAGGCCACCTTTCCTATAGTGATAAGGGGTGTCCTAAAACGTTGAAATGACTAACCTACTTTTAACCTAATTTAATTTAAAACAAACCTAATAACCACCTATATATATATATAACCATCGCCTCCTCCCACCACCACCGCCCATCACCACTGATTATCTCCACCACCATCACCACCGCCCACCACCGCCGATTACCACCGCCACCACCTTCGATTATCACCACCACCGCCTCCTCCCACCACCGCCACCACCGCCTATTTAAGAAATGTAACAACATCAATGCAATCACAATTAAGTTCGGTTACATAATAATTTTATCGAGTATAAAAGACGTCAGCCGCAACCTGATTCTGCCATGTGACCACTCCGGAGGTATTTTCCAGCAAACCCTTCACTTCAATCGAATAGAGATCATCAAAATAGGGTTTTAATAGGAGTTACAGAGCCATGTTCGGTTAGGCCGATTTTCCAAAAAAACCCTAGTTTACTAACTGAACTTCTTGAAAATGAAGAACACGAAGAACAGTTCGGTTTTATTGGATTTAAAATTAAGTCACCGAACTCTCTGTTCGGTTGTTTCAATAAAAAATTAAAACTACAAAGTAACCGAACTCCACCCTTAAAACCGAAAAAAAAAATCCAGTCTAACCGAACTGTGTTGTTGTGGCCACTATGTTGAGTTCAAAAATAACCGAACTTAGTCAATAGAGTTCGGTTTGTTCGCAAAAAATTCTAAAACTACAAAGTAACCGAACTTAGCCAATAGACGCTGGAACTTCACTTTTTTTTTGTTTGTTAAGTTCGGTAACTTCACAATTTTATCGCAGAAACCGAACTCAGAGTTCGGTTAGTTAGCTTTAGGTTCAAGTTTGCAAAAGAACCGAACTTTGTAAACTTATATACTCTTATATTACGTAAAGTTCGGTTAGATCAAAAGTGCATGCAGTTTGCGAACCAACCGAACTTTGTACACCAAAGTTCGGTTAGTTGAGAACCAACCGAACATAACGTTGTAACTCCTAGAAATTCTATTATTAGAGTTCGGTAACCTGCGTGTTTGGAACAAGTAACCGAACTACACTTTCAAATGAGTTCAATTACTTGTTCATCTCACCGGGGAAACCGAACTACAGCTTCAGATGAGTTCGGTTACTTGTTCTTTATATAAAGTAACCGAACTACAGCTTCAGATGAGTTCGGTTACTTGTTCTTCATATAAAGTAACCGAACTGTTCAAAATCCAGTTCAAATCCGGATCATTTTGAAGATTAACAAATATTCTAGGAGAGGATGGAGATGAAGAATCAGATGAGTTTTCATCATTTGAATACTCAAACTTAGTGAATTGGAAAACAAAATTATTTTCCATGTTTTTCTCCTTCATCTTCTCTAACTCTACTCACTCAATAATTCTACTCAACTAATAATAAACCTATTTTTTTAATTTAATCTCACTAATTGTTGTTAACTAAATCATTCACTAATCATAACCTAAAATTAATTAAGAGGGTAGATTAGGTATTAAATAAATAACTAGATATGGGGTGACCTAGAATTACTTCTAATGCCTTTACCAAAATAAAACCATGGTCCCCCAAAAAAACCATGGTCCCCAAAATATCGTTCAAGGAATGATTTTTTAGGGACCATGGTTTTTTTGAGGCGACCATGGTTTTATTAGGCCACCTTCCCTATAGTGATAAGGGGTGTCCTAAAACGTTGAAATGACTAACCTACCTTAACCTAATTTAATTTAAAACAAACCTAATAACTACCTATATATATATAACCACCACCTCCTCCCACCACCACCGCCCATCACCGATGATTACCACCACCACCACATCTGATAAGCACCACCACCACCACCGCCCACCACCGCCGATTACCACCACCACCACCTCCGATTATCACCACCACCAACCACCGATTACCACCACCACCTCCTCCCACCACCACTACCACCGCCTATTTAAGAAATGTAACAATATAAATGCAATCACAATTAAGTTCGATTACATAATAATTTTATCGAGTATAAAAGACGCCAGCCGCAACCTGATTCTGCCATGGGACCACTCCGTAGGTATTTTCCAATAAACCCTTCACTTTAATTTGATTTTGATTGCTTCAATCGAATAGAAATCATCAAAATAGGGTTTTAATGGGAGTTACAGAGCCATATTCTGTTAGGCCGATTTTCCAAAAAATCCTAGTTTACTAACCGAACTTCTTGAAAATGAAGAACACGAAGAACAGTTCGGTTCTATTGGATTTAAACTAAGTCACCGAACTCTCTGTCCGGTTGTTTCGCAAAAAAATTTAAAACTACAAAGTAACCGAACTCCACCCTTAGAACCGAAAGAAAAACAAATCCAGTCTAACCGAACTGTGTTGTTGTGGCCACTATGTTGAGTTCCAAAATAACCGAACTTAGCCAATAGAGTTCGGTTTGTTCGCAAAAAATTCTAAAACTACAAAGTAACCGAACTTAACCAATAGATGCTGGAACTTCACATTTTTTTTGTTTGTTAAGTTCGGTAACTTCACAATTTTATCGCAGAAACCGAACTCAGAGTTCGGTTGGTTAGTTGTTAGGTTCAAGTTTGCGAAAGAACCGAACTTTGTAAACTTATATACTCTTATATTATGTAAAGTTCGGTTAGATCAAAAGTGCATGCAGTTTGCGAACCAACCGAACATAACGCTGTAACTCCTAGAAATTCTATTATTAGAGAGTTCGGCAACCTGCTTGTTTGGAACAAGTAACCGAACTGCACTTTCAGATGAGTTCGGTTATTTGTTCATCTCACGGGGCAACCGAACTACAACTTCAGATGAGTTCGGTTACTTTTTTTCATATAAAGTAACCGAACTACAACTTCAGATGAGTTCGGTTACTTGTTCTTCATATAAAGTAACCGAACTGTTCAAAATCCAGTTCAAATCCGGATCATTTTGAAGATTAACAAATATTCTATGAGAGGATGGAGATGAAGAATCAGATGAGTTTTCATCATTTGATTACTCAAACTTAGTGAATTGGAAAAAAAAATTATTTTCCATGTTTTTCTCCTTCATCTTCTCTAACTCTACTCAACTAATAATAAACCCATTTTTTAATTTAATCTCACTAATTGTTTTTAACTAAATCATTCACTAATCATAACCTAAAATTAATTAAGAGGGTAGATTAGGTATTAAATAAATAACTAGATATGGGGTGACCTAGAATTACTTCTAATGCCTTTACCCAAAATAAAACCATGGTCCCCCAAAAAAACCATGGTCCCCAAATTATCGTTCAAAGGAATGATTTTTTAGGGACCATGGTTTTTTTGAGGGGACCATGGTTTTATTAGGCCACCTTCCCTATAGTGATAAGAGGTGTCCTAAAACGTTGAAATGACTAACCTACCCTTATCCTAATTTAATTTAAAACAAACCTAATAACCACTTATATATATATATATATAACCACCACCTCCTCCCACCACCACCGCCCATCACTGCTGATTACCACCACCACCACCTCTGATAAGCACCACCACCACCACCTCGGATAAGCACCACCACCACCACCACCTCCGATTATCACCACCACCAACCACCGATTACCACCACCACCTCCTCCCACTACCACCACCACCGCCTATTTAAGAAATGTAACAACATCAATGCAATCACAATTAAGTTCGGTTACATAAAAATTTTATCGAGTATAAAAGACACCAGCCGCAACCTGATTCTGCCATGGGACCACTCCGAAGGTATTTTCCAACAAACCCTTCACTTTAATTTGATTTTTATTGCTTCAATCGAATATAAATCATCAAAATAGGGTTTTAATGGGAGTTACAGAGCCATGTTCGGTTAGGCCGATTTTCCAAAAAACCCTAGTTTACTAACCGAACTTCTTGAAAATGAAGAACACGAAAAACAGTTCGGTTCTATTGGATTTAAACTAAGTCACCGAACTCTCTGTCCGGTTGTTTCGCAAAAAATTTTAAAACTACAAAGTAACCGAACTCCACCCTTAGAACCGAAAAAAAATTAAATCTAGTCTAACCGAACTGTGTTGTTGTGGCCACTATGTTGAGTTCCAAAATAACCGAACTTAGCCAATAGAGTTCGGTTTGTTCGCAAAAAATTTTAAAACTACAAAGTAACCGAACTTAGCCAATAGACGCTGAAACTTCACTTTTTTTTTTTGTTAAGTTCGGTAACTTCACAATTTTATCGCATAAACCGAACTCAGAGTTCGGTTGGTTAGCTGTTAGGTTCAAATTTGCGAAAGAACCGAACTTTGTAAACTTATATACTCTTATATTACGTAAAGTTCGGTTAGATCAAAAGTGCATGCAGTTTGCGAACCAACCGAACTTTGTACACCAAAGTTTGGTTAGTTGAGAACCAACCGAACATAACGTTGTAACTCCTAGAAATTATATTATTAGAGAGTTCGGTAACCTGCATGTTTGGAACAAGTAACCGAACTACACTTTCAGATGAGTTCGGTTACTTGTTCATCTAACGTGGAAACCGAACTACAGCTTCAGATGAGTTCGGTTACTTGTTCTTCATATAAAGTAACCGAACTGTTCAAAATCCAGTTCAAATCCGGATCATTTTGAAGATTAACAAATATTCTAGGAGAGGATGGAGATGAAGAATCAGATGAGTTTTCATTATTTGAATACTCAAACTTAGTGAATTGGAAAAAAGAGGGTAGATTAGGTATTAAATAAATAACTAGATATGGGGTGACCTAGAATTACTTCTAATGCCTTTACCCAAAATAAAACCATGGTCCCCCCCAGAAAAATCATGGTCCCCGAAAAATCGTTCTTAAAAAATTAGACAGTTTGGTCCAGAATTACCCTTTCAGTGTTATCGTAAATGAAAGGGTTTTTTGAATTTTAGATCTCATATTTTGAATTAGGTGAAATCTAGAGAGAAAAATAAACAGACTGAGAAAAATTTCGGAGGCGTTTTTTTTTTTTTGAACTAAATCGTTTCTTCATTAGATTTCTATCTCAGGTTAGCGTTTGATCAATTATCTTTTGTTCGATTGTCTTATTTCTTCGATTTTTTTTGAATGCATAGTATGATGTCGATTTGATTTTTCATCTTTTGCTCGATATTTTGATTTCGGTGTTTGATTTTGATTTTGTTAGTTCTTAGGTTTTGATTTTCATGCAACTCTTTTAATTTATGTTTTTGATTTTTATTTTTATTTGATGCATGATATGAAATTGATTCGATGTTTGATGTTTGATTTTTTATTTCTTTACTGGTATGTTTTAATTACCCGCTTAAAGTTATTTAGGGGCAATGATTGACAGAGTAATCGATTTCTAATATTTTTTGATTATATATAATGTGTACTTTCTTGTACAATGTATATGTTCCGGTTAACGGTGAGTTTAAAATTGATTTGAAGAATTGCTCGGTTGATATCTTAAAATTTGATTCAAATCTTTAATTTTAAATATGCGTGTTAGTTGATTCAATTTTTGAGACTTTTTGTGTGTGATTCATATTTTGTTTGATTTTAAACAGCATGCTGATGTACAAATCTGTACACTAATACAACAATTCTCCACATAACACGCCAATATATACCTGAAATATCATATTTGTGTACAAATCTGTACACTGCTAGAATAGATCTAAGAAAAGAAAAATCCATATCCAAATAACAGTCAAATATCCCTGAAATAACATACTGGTGTATAAATCTGTACAATACTACAACAAATCTAAGAAAAACAACATCCATATCCACATTAATTCTGATGTACAAATTTTTACACTACTACAATAGATCTAAGAAAAACGATATCCATACCCACATCACATGACAATATATCCTTAAAACAACATTCAGGTGTACAACTCTTTACACTATCACAAAAATCGAATAAAAACAATATATATACATTGAACATGCCAATATATGAAAGTAGCCGATGATCTTACCTTTCGCTACTTGAATAAATGTTGGATCTTCTATTTCTTATTGTTTTGTTTTCTTTGAAGGTATTGATTTCTTTACAATCGCTAATTTAGGTTTAATTAGACGATGATGAACTTGGACTTTTTTGTTGTTGCTTCACCATGATATTACTGCTACTGTATTGCCCATCGATGGCTTTTGGCTTTAGAAGACGATGATTTGGGTTTTTCCTTAGTAAGGGTTTCAATTTCGTCTCTCGTTTAAATGATTTTTTTTTTTAAATTCTTTCCTTCATTTTCTTTTTATTTCAATTAAAGTAGATGGTTAATTTGGTGCCTCTTCATTCGATGCGATAGTTAGAGTATGAGTTTTATTTGATACGCTTGTGCATCATGAAGATCGTGTGAAGGATAATAACTTCTTTACTGCTTTTTAAATAACTACTGGACTAATTTGTACCTATTTGACTCTGGATGGACTAACTAGTATTTTTTGACGGGTGTTTGGACTAAACCATATTTTTTCCAAGGAAAAAGTACCTCCTTGTTGTAGGACTACCATTCATATGGTGTGTGATGCAAGGAAAAATTCAGTCATCGGTACGTATAATCATTGAGGTATGACCTTTCTAAATCTCGGTGTTATTTTTGTGATGAGCCAATATCATTCATATATTTGGAATATACGGTTTAGTCCAAAAATACTAGTTAGCCTAGGTTGGGTCCAATAGGTACATATTATCCCACTAGTTATTTTAAAAGAGGTAAAACGTTATTCTCCTTTGCACGATTTTTATAATGCACACGCACAACAAATAAAACCCGTACTGTAACTGTCACATTCAACGAGACGGCACCACGTTAATCATTTATTTTACCCGAATCCTGAAAAAATAATCAAAAGAAATAAAAAAAATCATTTAAAGGAGAGAAAAAAATATCAAAATCCTAATTAAGAAAAAACCGATATCATCATCATCTAGAAGAAAAACTTCATCATAAAAAGACATTGATGAAAAATACGTACAATCATGGTAAAGAAAAATACAGTACAATGATAGTCGGTTCAAGCTTTTTTTTTTTTTTTT
>NW_020623156.1:1758779-1831143 GCF_003573695.1 Papaver somniferum
TTTTTTTTATACGCGAAAGCCGGACCCATGCCCCTACCCGAACCCAGTCAGTTGGACTGGCCCCACTGCCAGAGCCAACACCGCTAAACCCACTTGTTAGAGCATTGTTCGGTCGAACTCGCATGTGTTTCTATCTCAAGCATGTTTGTCAATATTAGTGATCAAAACTATATGTCTTGATTTCTAGTTTACTTATGACTAAGTCTCGGTCTAGGATAATCAAGTGTAGTTGAAGCTCCAGACTCCATGACGATCATCTTACGAAGACGAAGAACTACTCGAGGAACCGGTGGAACTTCATCCGACTAAAAGGTATGTGGAGACTTGAAGTTATCTATCACTCAAAATTCTATTCTATCTCCTACTCTCGAGACAAAGTCGTTCAAGTATGATAGTTTTCATACATACACATTTGCTATTTCGAGCCGAGTTTACTCACCTATCTTTTTCTCGAAATATGTGTTGGAAAGCTTTCGCTTTAACCATTGTCATCTTTACCCGTGACGAAAGTCATGATGATGTTTCAATCTTGAAAATAGCTTTGATGACGATAGTCGTGAATAACGATTGTTATAACATTATAGAAGAATGTTTCAGTGATTGAAATGTAGAGTTGAGATTACCATCTATGGATATAAGCATATATAGTGTGTTCGCACATTAGTGTATAAATCCATGTATCGGAATCCAAGTGCATGCATATGTGTGCATGCGGTATTGGTGAAGGAGACAGGCTGAGTACCCACGGAAGTTTTCATACCAAGAATTTCTGCTGGAGTTTGTAAGTTTGCAAACTAGTAAACCAGTCACCTTAGGTACGCGTACCCACGAAAGTTTTCGAACCGAAATTTTTCGCTGAGTTTATAAACTCAAATCTGGTAGCTAAGGTACGCATACCCGTACGCATACTCCAGCTGGTGATATTTCAAATCGGTAGTTCGTGAACTTAAAACAATAAATTATAAGGAATGCAATCTTTGCAAACCGTGTCTATATTGTTCATGAATTGATTCAAGTGGATCAAACCGATTTTGTTTCAATTGTTTCTAAGAATAAAGACCTAAGCAATTGAACAACTCTTCAATTAGTTCTTGTGAGTCATTTGAACTAGTTATGAGAATATGAATACGGTTAATATGAAAGTGCTCATATGGCTAATCATTGGTTAACTATTTTTGAACCAACTAAGTGTACACGTTTAGGTACGGTTACTCAAACCTAAATGAATACATTTCATTTGTGTGTGTGACAAGATAAGTTTCGATCTAACGGTTGAAAGATATTAGCTTGGTTGAATCAAGTTTTTCATCTAACGGTGAATATTGAATGCTTTGTTACCAAGGTAACTTAGATTGCAAACCCTGATTTGAAAACTATATAAAGGAGACATCTAGCATCTGGAAAAACTAATCCCCACACCTATAGTGTGATACTAGTTAGTTTGCTAGAGTCGATTCTCCTTTAACCTTAGGTTTCTTCTCGAGACCCTGTAGGTTGACGACTGAAAGACTTCATTGGGATTGTGAAGCTAGACGAAACTAATTTTCTTGTAGTTGAGCGATCTGATATTGCCATTTTTTATCGTACGAGCTCAACTGAATAATTGGCTTGAGATTATATCTCCGATAGGGAAAGATAAAAAGAAATCACAAGCATCTTCGTCTCATCGTTTGTGATTCCACAATATCTAGTTTCGCTACCATAAGATTTAGATTATTGTGAGCTGATTGATAATACTAGGATGTTCTTCGGGAATTTAAGGCAGGTTTATTAATTAGTTCCTGTTCACCTTGATTTATCAAAAGACGGAACAAAAACTCTTGGGTATTTCTATGGGAGACAATTTATTGAATTCTATAGACTTTTCTGTGTGAGACAGATTTGTCTATCAAGTCTTCGACTTTGGGTCGTAGCAACTCTTCGTTGTGGGTGAGATCAACTAAGGGAATCAAGTGTGTAGTATCCTGTTGTTTAGAAATTGATTGATCCTGGGATACTGGTCTTTGGTACCATCCAAGTTTATATCTATTGTATTTAATCAAGACTCGCAGATTTGCTTGAGTAAGAATTAAATCAAGAGATAGAGATATAAAATTATTTGATATATTTTTCTATTGATTGAGTCTAACTGTCTAGTTGATTCTCATAAAAGAATATTCAAGTTTGTCCATACAGATTGCTAATCGAAATATTGGGTGAGGTTGTTAGACACCCGCTTTTTCAATTGGTATCAGAGCAGGCAAACACGTTCAAGACCTCAAAAGTATGTGTTTGTAGCGATCTGAATCTATGGACAAGAGTACTATCTCTGATAAACGCGTCACCAGAAATAAAGACTCTATTTCTAATAGGTTTATCAAAGAGAAAGATCCCTCAATCTCAGTTATAGACGAATCTAGTGTTCAAACGAAACAGACTAATACTGACATGTGTGTTTCTAATGAATCTGACTCTGTTATTCAAGAGGAAACAACTAGAGAGAGTAAACTAATTCTAAACCTTGTTAGAATTCAAGCTGATAGATTCAAACAATTAAAAAGACATGTCAATGTTCTTCTTGGTGTAGTAAAAGACTGTGGCTCCAGTGAAAAGGCTCCTTATAAAGAAAAACCTGAAGTTCGATCAACTGATATCTTACTTGAGGCAAAGCTTAAAAAAGATGCATTAGATGTTGAACATCTCTTGAGAAGACTCTCCATTCAAGGATGTTCAAAAAGGTCTTCTATACCATATACTTCTACACAAACTGAAAGAGCTCCAGTTTCAGAAGTAACTTCAGATTCTCTTCCCACTCAAACTGATGCACAGAGGATTCACACATCAGTTGGAAGAGAGAAATCTCCAAAGGATAATGTTAGGTCTGCAATCTCTAATCACTTCTGTGACCAGAAAGTGTGCCTCTTTTGTGAATCAAAAGGGCATAAAGCGCAAAAGAGGAAATCCAAGTTGAAAAACAAATCTTTGATTCAACTTCAACACACCTTAGATTTAATTCTTAAAGATGTAACTGACATTCGTATATCTAAACCAATTGGTTTTAGTTCACATCCTGTGTTCCCTACCAGGAAGGTCAGTTTGATGAGTTCCTCAAATGCACAAAAGCATTATAGACCAGTTATATCTCGTACATCGATTCTCAAATAAATATAATTTTCCAAGACAGATTGCCATGTTATTAAAAAGCCATCAATCAATTAATTATAGTGCAATATTCATTAATTGAATTCCTAGGAAATATTCTATTTTTACCATGATATTTTATTACTTCAATTCACGGCTTTTCTCAGCTGAATCCCATGGATTA
Organism: Papaver somniferum; assembly: GCF_003573695.1. Taxonomy (NCBI): domain Eukaryota; kingdom Viridiplantae; phylum Streptophyta; class Magnoliopsida; order Ranunculales; family Papaveraceae; genus Papaver; species Papaver somniferum. The sequence goes on from NW_020623156.1 coordinate 1,762,084, forward strand.
GTAATAGATATTCACCTTTCGGACATATCGGCCACTACCGAGTAAGCCTTGAGAAATGATGTGCGTGAACTTAGTAATAATTCACAAAGGGGCACTAAAAAATATGGACGAATGAGGATATGGAGAACTAAGCGAAAATGGAAAAGGAAGGAAAAAAAAAACAAAAACAAAAAACGAGGCGCGTGAAGCGGGTCCACCGGCTAGCTGGCCATGTCGTGGCCATGGACGGTCCCACTCCTCTCCGTTTCTTTTATTTTATATAATTATTATTATATAATCTTTGACTCACACATTTGAGCAAACCCTCGGCTCTCCATATTTTTTCAATTATATATTGCTCAATGCTCCATAAAGCCTATAAATCAAATGGTGCCACGATTATTAGGTTGTTTTCACCAATAATTATTAAAATATCATCATTTTAATATTCTCAAATATTGGACGCTTGAGGAAAAATCCTACTTGCTCATTCAAGCAAAAAATTGAGAGTTTCAGTTAGGATCAAACTCTTCTGGAAATACAAAATATTGCACAAACGTACAACGAAAACTACCAAAATTCTCAAGAATGGACAGTCGTCGACATGGTGGCCCGTGTACCACCATGGTCGGACTTGGACGGTATACTTGGCCACCATGGCAGGCCGCTCCCACGATTCTTAATCCAATTTTGGATAATCCTCCATATTTTGGTGGATCCTCTTTCCACCAGTTGGATAATCCTTCATAAACCGCATAGTCGGTCTCTCCACTACCAATGGCCGGTCCTCATACCCATTGTTTTTTCGGTCTCCCTACCTTGGACAGTCCCCCATCCTCTGGATTCAGGATTTCCTAAAATTAGGCTTTCAGACTTGATAATAATTCTGTTCGAGTCTGAGTATTAATAGTTTTCATATTGATCCAACTATCAATATTTTAATTAGTATTTAATGTTCGGTCTTGTTGCCAACATTTATATTGCTCGATTGTGCAAGAAAAAACATGAAATTGGAGGACCATCCACTTGGTCGACCATCTAATAAATCTTTGGATTATCCAATACTATATACCAATACTCTACTTCAACTCTGTCATTCTAAAACTCATGAGATGGTGGATGAAGAATGTGTATTCTATAATAACTCAACAATATCTGATTTCCCGTCCAATACTTGACATATCAGAGAAGGTCATGATCCATCAATCTCATTAAAACGATATATCCAAAACAGGAGTATCATTGATGCATCATTTGGCATAATAATATGTCACAATTCATCATACTAGATGTCTATGCATCGCTGTCCCAACATCCACCTATTTCTCAATTCATCATATCATATCACATTCGACAATTATGCTCGACTCATCAAGGCTAAGACTCACGGTCTATCCAAGTAAACAATTGACCAATTAAATGCACGTCTTCCTTGAAGACTTCACATACATGAGACGCCAATCATGTCACAAGAGGGGATATTCACTAGGGTTTTCGTCTGGTGGCCTACAATACATGCGATGTAACATTACATCTACGTTAAGAAATATGAGTAAGTCGTGCTCGAAGTTGAAGGAGTAAGAAAAGTATTGGATGGACAATAAACCAAGTCTCCCACACAATATAGAACTAGTTCAACCACGATTTTCCACTTCCCTATTCTCCCACCCCTCTTCAACCGTCACACTTATTGGAGATCAATGTGCTACCTAATCATGCAATATAAATAGGTTTATCAACCTATGGTAACTCATATTTATTTGGTCGAATTTTATCTGAAAAGAACTCAATCAATTTGTTAGAGCATTGTTCGGTCGAACTCGCAAGCGTTGCTATCTCAAGCTTGTTTGCCAAGTTTAGTTGTCAAAACTATAAGTCTTAATTTCTAGTCTACTTATATCCATGTCTCGGATTAGGATAGAATGTATAGTTGGGCTTTAGACTTCACGGCGTTCATCGATTGAAGACGAAGAACTACTAAGGGTAGCTTGTGGAAAGTCATCAACAAACGTATGTGGAGACTTGAACTCATCTATCACTAAGAAGTTTATTTCTATTTTATCTCCTATTGGGACAAAAGTCGTATAACTATATAGACTTTATATTATACACATTTGATATTTCGAGCTGAGTTTAACTCACTTATGTCTTTCTTGAAATATGTGTTGGTAAGCTTTCGCTTTAACCAAGTTCATCTTTTATTATTGACGAAAGTCAAAAGATGATCATGTAAAAATCGCCTGGTAACATCTTATATGATTTGTGTGAGACAATTATTTGATGTAGACTCGGAATGTTTCGTATTGATCAGTTAATCACTTGAAATTTGCTCTGAAGCTAATAGTTTGTGTGAGACATCTATTCTCGTCTTCCAATAATGTTTCAATGATTAAAATGGAGTTTAGGACAATTAACCTTTGATTGGATATAGCACAGTATGCGTACTTGTATGCTAACTGTTGCAAGTATATTCAAGTCCGGGAATTTAGTATGCATACTCGTACGTGTACAGTTTCAACATTTTAAGTCCTGGAACTATAGTATGCATACCCGTATGCGTACTGATCTCAACTGAGATTGGTCATGAACGACAGTATGCGTACCCGTTTTCATACTGGCGAACAAGACCAAGTCCGGGAACTTAGGTATGCGTACCCGTTTGCATACCTGAGTGGGTTAATCTCTAAAATCGGATAATTATGTTTACATACTCATGAAAAAATACATTTATATAATAAGGAATGTAATCTTTGCAAACCATGGCTATAATGTTCATGAATTGATTCGAGTGAATCAAAATCGATTTTGCTTCAATTATGCCTTATATATTTCTATGAGAATATAAACAATTGAACAACTCTATAACTAGTTTCATTTGAACTAGATGTGATTAAGATGAACAAGGTTGATATGAAAGTTTTCATATGACTAACTTCGGTTAACTATTGTTGATCCAACCAAGAGTACACGTTTAGATACGGTTACACATATCTAAATGAAGGTACATTTTACATGTGTGAAACAAGCTAAGACAATCTAACGGTTGAAAGATATTATCTTGAATCTAATCAGGTTTTTATCAAACGGTGAATATTGAATTCTTTGTTACCAAGGTAACATTCATTGCAAACCCTAATTTGAAGACTATATAAAGGAGAACTCTAGCAAGTGGGAAACCTAATCCCCACACCTCCTGCGTGATACTAGTTGCGACTAGAGTAGATTCTCCTTTAACCTAGGTTTTTCCTAAAATCTTTATAGATTAACGACTTGAAGACTTCATTGTTCTTTAAGATTTTCTATGTAGTTGCGTTTTCTGCTCTTACTTTGTTCTATCATATTGAGTACTATCTTCTCTAAGATTTGCTCGAGATTTAATCTCCGATAGGTAAGATAAAAAGTAATCACAAAGCTCTTCGTCTCATTCTTTGTGATTCCACAATATCTTGTTTCGCTACCATACAATTAAGATTATTATGAGGTGATTAATACTACTAGGATGTTCTTCGGGAATATAAGTTCGGTGTATCATCAATTGGTTCCTATTCACCTTGATTTATCAAAAGATGGAACAAAAACTCGTAGGTATTTCTGTGGGAGACGGATTTATCTATTCAATAAACTTTTATGTGTGAGACAGATTTGTTTATCAAGTCTTCGACTTTGGGTCGTAGCAACTCTTGGTTGCGGGTGAGATCAGCTAAGCAAGTGCGTAGAGTCCTGCTGGGATTCATAGGCGTAAGGAACGGGACTGTACCTTAATCAATGTGAGATTAGTTAGGGCTCAACTACATTCCAGTCCGAAGTTAACTTATAGTAGGCTAGAGTCTGTAGCGGCTTAATACAGTGTGGTGTTCAAAACTGGACTAAGTCCCGGGTTTTTCTGCATTTGCGGTTTCCTCGTTAATATTTGAGGGAAGTTATCATTTTTGAGCAAGTTAGTAATTTAGGAAAAGAAAATATATATTCGCATATATTTTGGGCTGAAATGTCATATTTATTTTAAATTTTAATACCTTCCGTGCAAACTTTTTTTCTTCTAATTTTTCACATTTTTATTTTGGAATAATAGGGAAAGCGGAAGGATAGATAATTGTATATACATGTACAAAGCATCCTAATTAATCCTTATAAAAATCATAAGATACTAATACGAAATGTGTGAGCCTAACCAGATTTTGAGGATATATTAGAGGCCAACTATATTGTCACTAGAAGCAATAATAATTAAATTAGATAAACCTTTTTTTTAAAATATTTTTTTATCAAACATTAACATCATAGTATAAGTAATTGACTCATCATGATAGAAGATAAATGTTACAGCGCGTGCCATTACATCACGAGTTATTTCTAGTAGAACACGCTCTAACCAACTAACTAATGACTAGGATATGAGTCCCTTTAGTGTTTTGAGAAATCCTTATATGAGGTTTCAAAAACTCGGAGAACCTCTTTTTTTGAGGCCTAAAGTAAGGGCTTCTCTAATATGACAAAAACGGGTCACCAGTTAGCAACTAAGAAAACCCTAATCTACAATATTTTTATAACGGCTATATAACATTCAGTTAGTATTAATAATATTTTATCTAAAGATCAGATTAATGAGTCATTTTTACATAGTGATAAAAATCAGCTAAGTGTACTATTTTAGTGGGAAAAAAAAAGAGAGAGAATGGTCTAGAGATTTTTTTCGATCTAAAATCCTAGATTGCGATTCACCCAACCGATATCATTTTTTTCCTCAAAATTGGTGAAAGTATACAAATACTTAACAACTTAGGACCCTAGTTAGCAATTCGGGATTCGGCAAACGTACGGAACGGCAAACGTACGAGTATTATACGGTTTTGTAAAATCCAGATTCGGTCCAAAATTCGGTCAACGGGACGTGATTCGTCAGTAATTCGGAACGGCATACGTACGTGTATAATTCGATTTATAAATGTGAGTTCGGCTCTGAAAATTCGGTATCTATATATAACAAATAATTTGTATTTATAAGGTCATAGACCAATTTTTATGCATATGTGTGAGTTATTTAAAGAAAAAATAAACTTAATATGATGATATTAATAATATATACAACATTAGTTATCCAAGAGGACGTCGTATGGTGGTTTAGATGCTTGGTTAGTGAGTTTGAGATCTCTCTCACCTTCACCTTCAAATCTCTTCAGTCGTTTTTGTTTCATAAAAATTACAACACGTCTAATATTCGGTCGTGTATGCTCGGAAGGCAGTAAAGCCCAAAAAGTGGAGTCTTTGAAAAGTAAAAACTAAAGAATTTATGGCGAATTAAGCGGACGTATCATTCGGAATACGTAAAATTCTTGAACGGTTCGCGAATAATCCGGGAATGCCACGTAATACGCGACTTGGGTTCGGAGTTGCAAACGTACACGAATAAGACGGTAAAATTCGTGATACGGAAAAATTCGCGAATGATTCGCGAATCATTCGGGAACTTACTAACTAGGCTTAGGACAGGAACCTATCTGTAACACCACATGCGATTTTCCCCCTTTTTTTTTTTTTGATTTATGGTCATAATTCTTAGTTTCCTAGCCCTAACAATTCCAAAAAACAAGTTTTCAATTAGGAAATTAAGAATACTTAACTATAAATAGTTCTGCAGACCTAATTTTTTCAACTGATGGATTATCATTAATTCTATCTATTTGCTTATCCCACATCTTAAGCAAAGATTCCAGTCGACGGCTATAAATTTTTCCAATCGGCGATAAATGGAAGATGATGAAACCCCTCCATTATCAACTAAAAATAAGGGAGAACTGTTTAATCATTAGGAATCCATGTGAAACCCCTCTCCCAGGTTTCTTTTTTTTACACACCCTTCACTAGTTTCCTACCTGCGGCCACAATAAGAGTGTAACAACACAAATTTCTATTTTCTTGCGAGTTTTAACGGCTATAAATTTCGGGATCACATCTAGATTCTTCCAAAATTCGGAACCGTTAGATATTTTTCCTCCTTAAAAGACAGAAGGAGAACAATATCGCAGGCAAATAGAGTAATAGTTCCTCCACTCTCGAAGAAAATTAGGGTTTCCTCTGTTCAAATCACAAGATTGAGTTGTAAGGTACGTAATATGATTCCTCTTCTTTATGTTTGTATCCTATATACCTTAAACCTTGATGTCAGTTATCCCAACTTTTCCAAAACCCAAGATCGTATGTTTTAAGGTTTCGTTTTGCGAACTTTTTAGAATTTAAAATTTGGTATAAATTTTGCATATTTCGAACCCTAGATTATTGATTCTGTACTCATATATGATAGGGAACAAAGGGTTTTAATGAATTTTATAACGTTATACTAGAGAATAGTTGAGGCAAAATTGGGTTGTTTTTGTTTTGTGTCGAAAAACCCAATTTTTCATGGTAGAATTGGATTGTTTATGCTGATTTGGGGGTTCTGTGGAAGGGTCGTAAAAATCAGTAGTTTCAAAGGAGATTTCAGTTTTGAATTATGTGGAGGATTGGTTGAAAAATTAGGTTTTTGTGAAATTTTTGGATATTTTACTTTTCAATGTTCTGGTAGTGTTATGAATGTGAAGTCTGATTTGGATTCCTACTGTTACAGGAAGTGATGTCGGAATATGAGAATGTTGTTGTTGGGAACCTGAAGCTTAAAGGGAAAGCACTCGATGTGAAGGCGGGAGGGTTAAAGAAGAAAAAGAAACAAAAGAAGGTGCATTATGAACGAATTGCTGAAATGAAAGAAAGTGAGCTCTCAACAGGTTGGTGAACACTTCTTACTCATAGCTACTTATTTATTACGTTTTTCAGTCATTATAGAGGTACAATACTTTTTTCTTTGTTGTCCGACTAAAAATTCAACTAAAAACAATTTAACTAAGACAACACCGGAACAATCACAAATAGGGACCCTTGCATCAAAGAGAATAGCCAACTAAAACTTTAATGTGTAGGCATTAGCGTCCCGTCACTTGTGTCCGCCACTAGCTAACTCGAGGTTGTATAGTGATTACAACAGTTAGGTATTGAATCACTATACGTGTATGACGACAGTCAGGCCTGCAGATCTGTGTATTGTCCAACTCACTGTCCTGCACCTCAGATTGACACATTTGTATATCTCTGGTATAGAATATCAATGAAATTGAGGAATGCTTGCACTATTACATGTTGATATCCAGTATCCACTATTGAATTTGAGACTTATCTACTACTTTTCCTGTGAAACCTGACCTTTAGAGTTGTTGTCTTTCCTACACCAAATTGCGTCCAAAACAGTCTTTCACATGCTGAACTTTGGGATATGGCTTTTAGAAGTCTCTGTCTTAGTAATTACTTTATAATTGTAAGGATAGTGGTTGCTCTATGAGTTGTATCATTCGGATACAGACTGGGGATGTTGGTGAAGGTAACTTATTTAATCTTGGATGCCCTTTAGTGTTAGGGAATGAAAAAGTATTAGTAAGAAGGAATCATTGTCTCGAAAAGGTTGGAGTGTAGACTCTGGAACTAAGTAGAAGCATTATTCACGTGGACTTAACTGAATATGAGACTTTCAGGTTATAAAAAGCTTTGTAGTGTAGGTGATACTGTATATTTCAGCTCTGGAGATGGATGTGATACCTTTTATTTTGTGTGTACATCATCTGACATGCATATTACCTGAGAGGAGCTGGTGCACCCTTAAAAACCTAAAGAAACATTCCTCCATACAAACCCCCTGCGTTTCATAAGACACATTCGACCCTGCCCCTTTCATTCTTATCTCACACTCACCAGAAAGTGTAGAATTCTTTTTCTTTTAAATGAGTCTTACCTTTGGAATCTCATTTTTCAAAGATTACCCTATAATTTCCATTGAAACAAAAGTAGCCAACAACCCTACCTCTTTAACATCTTTGCTTTTGTTTCTTGCAAGAATTTCATAACAATAAAAAAATGATAGCAATAATAATCCACTAATTGGATTTAATATCTGGGATTAGCGTCCTGTCACTTGTGTTCGCCACTTGCTTACTGCTTGAGAAAGTTATTTTAACATAATATATTATTTGAGGTCTTGATTGATGGGCATACACAAGTCACAACAGAGGTTCCACAAGTTACTTGAATTTTGTTTAGCAGAGGAAGTTTTCAATATCAGTGAATTTGAGTAATGCTTGCGCTATTACATATTTACATCTACTATTAGATCGGAGAGTTACCAACTACTTTTCCTGTGAAACCTGACCTACAGAGACGTTGTCTTTCATACAAAATTTCATGCCTTTCACATGGCGAACTTTGGGATATGGCTTTTAGCTGTTTCCGTCTTAGTAATTGCTTTATAATAATAAGTATAGTGGTTGCACTATGAGTTTAAATACCGAAGGTAAATTATAAATTGTGGATGCTCTGCAGTGTTATGGAATGAGAAAGGTAATTCATTGCCTCGGAAAACGTTGGAGTCTAGACTCTGAAACCTAGTAGAATCATCATACATGCGGATTTAAGTGAATATGAGGCTTTCACACTATAAAAAACTTAAAGATTGCTGGTGTTCTTGATATTTGGCTCTTGAAAATGGACGTGCTCCCTTTATTTTCGGTATATGCGTTATTTGATGGATGATGGACTTAGTAGTGGAAACTGTAAAATTTGCTTTAAACTGGATATGTAACTTTAACCATTATCTGAAACAGCATTTTAAAACAAAAGCCAATCTTTTAATAAGATAAAATTGGATGTGCTGTGCTTATAACTGAAATGAATGGCTTGGTTTGTAATATTTGTTCTTGATTTTGTCATCTTTTTTTGCTGTTTGCCAAAGTTTACTTTAAGGACCACCAGAACAGAATTATGTAGGGTGGAATCTCTGGAGGACTTTGTTTCTCAAATAGTGACATGATTGATGAAGCCTTTGATGTTCTTACTGGTTCCTTTGTTTTATCTTTTGTCATCCTTATCCTCATCTAAACTTTTATGGTGATACTAGGTAGTGGAGGCACTGGATTGTCCGCAGATGCTGTTGAGGAGGATGCAAACGAGACCAATGAGTTAGGACAGAAAGAGCGTCCTGCTAGTATCAATGATCATCTCACACCAGCTGAGAGGCGCTATATTGAGCAAAGGGAAAGAATCGATGTCCGCAGGCTGGCAAAGACTTCAAACAAATCTCACCGTGATCGCATTCAAGACTTCAATCAGTATCTGGCAAACATGAGTGAGCACTACGACATTCCTAAAGTTGGTCCCGGCTAAGAACTCTGCAGAGAACCTCATCTGTGTAAAGACAGTGATATTACTGTTAGAACTCTTGGTCTTGATAACATTACACTACTTTTTTCTATGATGTTTACACTTCATTTCTTTGGTTGGCGAACTTCATGCATCTCTTAGATGGCTAGTCCATGTTGGTTGGCTTGTTTATGGTATGATAAAACTCCTCCATATGAAAATGTTTATGTACCATAATGGACTAGTGGACTGTAAGTGAACACCAATGATGTTGTAGATTTCAAACTATTGACTTAGCATTAATTGTGGTAATTATGAAGTCATTTTTTGCCTATCCTGATCCTGAGAGTCGATTGCTGTTGCATTTCACTAAAAAGAGGGGCATGCATTGTCATTTTCAAGAACAAAGTGTTGCAGGGTAGCATGTCCCATCTCCCATGTCTTTTGCCAAGTTTGGGCATTCTGCCAATGCACAAACTGTTGAGATGAGCCATTGCATTATTTAGAAAAGTTTAAAATTCGGTTTCTCTTCTCTTTCTTTTATCAAAGTGCGTAAAAGATAAAGCTGCAGTAATCGACATTATTTAGTTGCGTTTGATTAGATTCTCTTTGTCTTTGTAGTGATCTTGAGTAGTTATGTGATACCACCATATAAATTATAAACGTGAAATTCATTTTCATGCAAGAGATCCACATACTTGAAAGTTGATGGCTTGATGCCCTGTAGGGTGTACAAGGGGCGTGCATATTCACGTATTCAAGGAGATAGGGATCTGTGTCACCTATCTTATCTTTAGCATATTCACAGTGTGCCCGTAATTAAGCTCGTTGGTTGGGTTCGCTTTCCAAGAAAATAAACCACCACTACCAAGTTGATTTAAAGTTAATCAGGAGGACCAAGTTATCTTCAGCGGGAGTCAATTTTTCCAACAATAAAACTAGTGAGCCCACTGGTCTTCAAAATAGTTGCTTTTTTATAAGCCCTTCAATGTGAAGCACTGATGCGAGCCTGCCTTTTAAAAAGAATCTTGTTTCAAGGTATACTAATTCTTTTTTTTTTTGAGGTATACAAAATACTTACTCTTAGGCCTATTCCTATGCACATGGTAAAAAAAACCTGTTTGGCATACCAGGTGGCATGGCAAACCAATTGTGCTAATATGAAAAATCACTGAGCGACGGACTTTTTAGCGAGCGATATTGTCTATAACGCTATCGATAAAGACTATATCGCCAGCAATAAAGACTATATCGCCAACGGCTAGTTCTTCATCGCTTATAAATAAGTAATTTTCAAATGCAAAACTTACCCCAAATTTTTTTACACAAGAAAATTTCTCTCTTTCTCAATCTAATTAATCTTTTGCTATTTCTCCTTATGGCACAATTTTAAACCCAACTTGATTTGGCAATGTAACTTGATTTTTCGGGAGTAGTGCTTGAAGGTGCCGTTAAGAAGATATGTGATAGTTATAAAGAAATAAGTAAGAAGCAAAGAAGTCTCCAAGTTTTGGATATCAACCAAGTCAAAACCGCAACTAAGAAAAGGCAAAGAAAAATTCAAGGCAAGGAAAATCAAGACAAAACAAATTTGAAGTCAAAGAAGAAAATAAACAAAGGAGACTCCATTCATGAGCGCATTGATTGGAAATTTGGTGAAATGAAGAAGATTGACAAGATGAAGAACATTGTCCCAAATTTTTATTTTTAAAGTCTATATTTCAAATTATTATTGTCTAGTTTTATGTCTTGTAAAATGACTATTTAATGATTATATCGAAATTTAATGAATTTGAAAATTTGACGAGTAATGTTGAAAATTAAGCTTAATTCTATTCTTAATCCAATCTTACATTTTAATTAGAGATATATTTAATAGTTTAAACAAATATTAAAACCTAATACTTAGACAATTATGAAATTAAAACATAAGAACTTAAGTAGACAATCGAGAAATTAAAACGTAAATATTGGACAATATTTGGGCAAATATTATAAAATCTCGAAACAATTTTCAAATTGGAAGTCTTTTTCGTAGATGCGACGATATTCCGCACGACACCTACATCAAAGTTCCATCATAGTTACACCATCCGCACACGACACCTTTGTTGAAATTCCATCATGGATTCACCATTCCTCAAATTTGGACCTTCTTGATGAAGTAAAGCAACAAACCTAGTAAATTCCTTATTGATTATACTGAAGCGTTGAATCAACTCTGAAACATCACGATTGTTGAGATTCATTGCTTGTTCTTGAAATTTCCCATAAATCATTTTCCATAATGTTTCGAGATGTAATGCATTTCCGAATACAGTCTCATCAATAGAAGAAATATAATTCCTGCAAATACATCAAACTTCCGCAACAGTGAATTTTGGTTTTCGCCTTATTTGACTTTTCCTAAATTGACTTCTCCTAATTTGACTTCTCCTATTTTCACTTTGCACACTGGAACGATTAACAACTCTTTGATTTTCGGCAGCATGTTCGTTTTCTATGAACTCAGGTAAGTTCATATTATCAGCCATGCTCTCTAACGCTAGCAAAGAGTGATGAAAAGAATTGGAGATTGAGAAATTCTAAAAAGATTTAGAAATTCTGGTGTGAGTTAAAATGAGTTTGAAATTAGGTGTTTATAGAGGGAAATAATGGTAGCCGTTGGATGAAGATATGATAAGCGTTGATCAGACCAGCGAGCGATAGCATGACTAACGCTAGCGCGCTGGAATGACCAGCGAGCACTGACCTGACCATCGAGCAATGGACACTCTATTGATCGTTGGAAACTCTGTCGTGTATGCCTATATGTTATTCCTGGCATATAGGCATATGAGTTTGGCAGTTTGGCATGCCCATAGTGGGTGCATATATGGCAAAACATGATGTTTGCCATATGCATAGGAATAGGCCTTATTAGTGTCCGCTGACGAAAGGTGTCTAAAACTAGTTAAATTATTTAGAAAACTTTCATTAGTTTATTTATCTGGTTTAATTTTTTTCTATTTTTTTTCTATTTTTAAATTTTCTTACTTTTTTTCTTAAAAATTTAATTTTCTGCTCTTTTCTTCTTTAGTCGATTGGTGCTAACCCGACTAAAGTTTTTATCGTCTTCGACCAAATATAGTCTGTGATCATTTTTCTAATCCCCAAATTAGTGAAAAAGAAAAAGAAGAAGTTGAAGTAGAAATCGAACTGAGTGAAGTTGGATAGCAAGAGCCATATCTTCATTACAAGGGAATGTATAATAAAAAGTATCCAAAAATAGATACTTTATTTTCTTGTGTTTGATTTTGATATATTAGATTTAAATTGAAAAAACTAGGGTTTCGCAGTTACAGGGTAAAGTTCGGCTTACAATTGAAACGAATTGTATCAGGCAAACTACTCATTTTTCTTCATTCTGAAAGTGTTGATGAACTGTCCGACTGATAATTAAACACAAAAATGTGATCCGAACTTCACTTTGAGAAGAATAGTGCTAAGTTCGGATGTCTTATTTTTTTGCTCGAGTTAGGTTCGGCAGTTAAAGAGTAAAGCTCGGATGTGACATAACGAAGTTCGACTGATAACTTATCAGCCAAACCTAGTTACGTTTTAAAAAAGAAAAGTAGATTTGGCTGACAAGTTAGCAGGCTAACCTAGGTTAGGTTTGAGTTTGGTAAATACAGAAAAAGTATAAAAAACTTTTTTCAAAAAATAATTTTTATTCTAATAACTAAATAGAAATTAAAAATATAAATGACAAGGACATTACTCTCACTTTATTTGGAAATTTCCTTGGAACTTCAAACTAATAAAATGCTAAAGTCTTTTTTCAAGTTTAATAAAGTATCCCTACCATGACTATTTTTATTTCATTTTTAAAGAAAAAGATCGGCTAACAGCCGGTTATCTCACTTAGAAAAAATGTTAAAAATTCCTGAATTGGCAATGGCAATTTATTTCTCCTTCTCTATATTGGTTCATTTCCAAATGAAAAAAACTCATCGACTAAACATTTTTCATTGTCGATTAATTCATTGAAACTTTATCTAGTACTTTATTACATTGTTTGAATGACGTATTAGGTCAGAAAAATTCAAATTGTTGAGTTGTAGTTATACGGTCGTCATGGTATTTATTGGTCGAGCATGACGATTTTTCATATTTATTTTGAGTCGTCAAGATTGTAGGATTAATAGCGAGACTACTTTTCATAAAATTTTATTTCTGAAAATAACATTCACAGGGTCATCATGGTCTTCATCCCTAAACCTTGACGACTAGTAATGTAGTATGAATAGTCGTCAAGTTTTGAGAAGCAAAACCTTGATGATTAATAACTCCCATAAAACAAGTTTTTCTGTGAACAATTTTGTTATTGGTTGACGTCATGGTTTTGTAAAAATAAGATTAAGACTAATAGCATTTTCGACCATGACGGCTGTAAATGCGAAAAACCAATGTTTGACAGACATTGTTTCTTCCGACTAAGATTGGTCTGCATGCTTTATTGTAGTGGTCCATGCCGAATTTTCATTGATTGAATTGTGAAAGTGTTTAGTTGGTGTTCCTTTTCTCAGTGGAGCATGCAGACTTTTCATAACCCGAACTCTGAAAATATGAAATGCTACGATCATTTGATGAATTAAACCAACAAAACCATGTTCGGTTCCATCTTGAGAAGTGTTTGACTAGAATAATTTATTTTCGTTTGCGAAATTATCAAAAACCCAAAATTTTCCAAATTTTTTTCTAACAAGATTCATAACAAAATTCATAAGCTTGAATTAGTGCTAATCACTCAGAAGTAATTTGGTCATTTTTCAAAAAAAGTGGGTTAAGGGATTTTCAATTTTACTTCCTAACGGTCCAATTTTGTTTTATTAGGTATACCCCAATTAATCTGGCTGTGACTCCGTATTAATGCGGATCTCGCGAATTTCATTAATGTTTGGACTGTATATTAGAATAGTGCAAGTAACCATACGGTCCGTGACTCCATATTAATAAATCTTCGGAAAATGGGTCATTTGTCCAAATATTTTTAAATCACGGTTCAAATGGACAAGTAAAAAATAGTTTGGGTGAAATGGCCAAAAAAAAAATAGTAAGGATGAAATTGGTTTCATCCTAGCTTAAATTTAAAAAATAGCAAGGATGAAACTGGGTACATCCCGTGTAAATTAAAAATAAGAAAAAATATTTGAAAATGGGCACGATGAAACTGGTTACATCCTGCCTATTTTTACATTTTTGTCCATTTAAATATTATCAAAATTTAACTGTCCATTTCACCCAGGAATTGTTGATTTTGGTCTTTTTAACCAATTTTGTGATAAATCTTTTCTTTTATCATTTATTATGGGACAGACGGAATATCTTTTAGGTACTTTAAAGTCCTCTTTAATTATGAGTTTTTGTTTTTTAATATAGGATCATGAGTGACCAAGATAGTATCTTCACCAAATAGTGAATTTTCTCCTGCAAAAAAAACAAGTAAGCCCCCCACTAGTCTTCAACTATCGGCCCTTCTTCATTGCAATGTGACCTAACCTCCTACTACGGCTTAACCAACCTCTTCTGCAAGAAGTTTCCAATCATGCGTACCGACTATACACAATCCGAATCTTTCCATTTAATTTGATTTTTTTTCCTTTTTTTTATCCGTTTCCTTCTTCCCTTTGGAAAACTACAAAACTTTTTTTAAAAGCATATAAATAACATCGACCGGAAACGCATCTCTTCTTTGATTTTCACTTTGTAGTTACCACCCACTATCCAAAAATACCAATCCAAACCAGAAAACCTCATCATCAATTGCTTTTCTCTAGACCAAAAAAATAAATAAAAACCATTCCTTTGATTTTCTTCGACAACAACATAAACTTGGTTCAGTGTATCTCTCTTGCTGCTTCATCAATCATCATCGTCGCTACAATGGTATGTACTCCATCTATGATCTGTCTGTCTAAATATGGTTTTATACTTTCGTATTAGTTTCTGTTTACTTTGATTGATTGATTCTGTAAATTCCGTTCAATGGTCTTGCTTCATCTTTAATTTGATCATTTTTTTTATGAGGGATAGATTTATGATCAAAAAAAATCCTGGGTTTAATTTATTGAATATGAAAAATTGAGATTCTCAAGAGAAAATTGTCAGAAATTTAGTTTCAGTTTTTTGTTATCATCATCTCAGAATCAGGAAAAAGTAATAGAAGAATTTGTTGTTGGAAAAGCGTTGCTAACGTGAGCAGCGGTAGCGTAACTTTAAAATTTTTCAAACCGCGTAAATTTCTTTTTTCCTTTCCTTTGCTTTTTCCTTTTTTGCCAACTCTTTATTAATTAAGTTGAATGAGTGAGTTTTCATATCATTACTTAATAATGGAATCGAAGAATTCCAACCCTGAGGATTTTCTTCGTCTATGGAATGGGGAATGCGCATTGTAAAATGACCCTGCAACTTCTAAAGTCTATAACCGTAGTTTTCTAAAGACTGAGATTTTAGAGAGATATGCAACTTCTAAAGTCTATAACCGTAGTTTTCTAAAGACTGAGACTTTAGAGAGATATGCAAATTTTTTCAAGAAGGCGTTTTGTGCAAACTATATTCCATAATCTTTAAATACGTTAAAGGAAGATTTAGAGGGATCAGCAAATTTTTTCAAGAAGGCGTATTGTGCAAACTATATTCCATAATTTTTATCGGAAAAAAAAATGGTGGTATTTGTCAAATTATTCCTTAATTTTGTCATTATAAAAACATAATGATCCCATTGTCATTGATTTATGTATTTTATTAAAGATTGCGTTTGGAAACTTACTAAACCGACATTTCGATTGGTAGAATTAAAGTTTAGAAACCGAATTTGTTTGTTTCTCTGCAACATCTGACCTAATTATATAGAGGCCGGACCATGGAACATTTTGAAAGTTGCGTACGTGATAGGGATTACGTAAATTATATTTCAAGTATGAGAATTTGTCTTCTAACTAAGCGATACGGTGTCTTAAAATATACTACCTCTAGAATAGAACAGATGTACTATCGATTTTTTCATTTTGTTTTAAAAATAGTCTAAATGAGATAACTGATAATAATTCTTTTTCAGAAGCACAGTCAAGAAACAAATCTATTTGGTTGCACCTTAACTTTTTAGCCAAAAATAAAAGTAGATATTTTATGTAACTCATGGGTTGGGTTAGATTTAGAGATGTGGTAGACATTGTGAGTAACTAAAGTACTACTTGTACAGGTAAGTGAAAACAAGCATATGTCTGGGACAAAGAAATCAGCAGTCCTGACGCCACCTTTATCAATAGATACATCGGAAGCTGATTATACGGCCCCAAATCTAATACAAAGAGTATTCAGTCTTTTCAAGAATGTCCGACCTGGATCCGATCTTACCAAATTCCAGGCAAGTTTAATACTTAATTCTTTCATCCTTATTGAAAGATTTACGTAAAATTGAGTTTAATTCTTCATTTTTTGAACTAGTATTGATTACTGTCCCTGCCTGTACTACAGCTTCCACCTCTTTTCAATTTGCCAAAATCATCTTTGCAATGTTTTGGGGAGTCGCTCTATTGTATTGGTGGTAGCGATGATATCTTAAGTCGATGCAACGATGGAAAGAGTTCAATTGATAGGTTTACTGCAGTTGTTGCATGGAGCATATCAACAACACGTCCTGTGATATTCGGTCTAGCTCCCTTTAATCCGATTCTCGGCGAGACCCATCATGTGTCGAATGGAACCTTAAATGTTCTACTTGAGCAGGTCTCACATCACCCACCGGTTACAGCACTCCACGCAACAGATGAGAAAAGAAAAATGGAGATGATTTGGTCCCAGCAAACAATACCAAAGTTCTATGGTATGACACAATTTTATAACCATTCTAATGCTTGATAATAGTGTCCATAACAATTTTATAGTCATGGCTGGATCTGGAATCACCATGTTTGTGTTCATATTATAGGGACTTCAGTTGAAGCAGTGGTACAAGGCAAGAGAGAATTGAAGCTCTTAAGCCATGGTGAAAATTATGTGATGAACACTCCTAAACTATCAATAAGATTCATTCCAGTTCCAAGAACCGATTGGACCGGTAATGTTACCATCCGATGTGAAGAATCGGGTCTTCTAGCAGAGTTATGTTATACAGGGAAATCTTTTCTAGGATTTGGAGGTAATAATAGATCAGTTAAAGGGAGGATTATTGATACTTCGACATCGAAAACAATCTATGAGGTTGACGGGCATTGGGACAGGTACGATATTCCTATAATTAACCAACAACATTTGTCACATTCGAAAATACACTAATACTTTCTGGTTTTACGAGTTCCTTTTTTTGTTTGAACTGCAGAGTTGTTACTATAAGGGACGTCATGGACAAACACAAAACAAAAACAGTTATATACAATGGAAAAGAAGCCTTGTCGAATCTAAAAACCCCCGAGGTCAAGGATGAGCAAGGATTATGGACAAGTGAATCAGCAGTAGTGTGGAGCGAAGTAATGCAAAGCGTACTGAACAAAGATTGGGCAAAAGCAAGAGAAGCAAAGCAAGAAATTGAGGAGAAAGAAAGGGAACTTTCAAAAGAGAGGAAATTAAAAGGAGAGAATTGGGTTCCAAAGTATTTTAACTTGTCCAAATCTAACTCCTCTAAAGAAGAAGTATACGAGTGCTCACCTAAACAAAAATGGGTTCCACCAGCTCCCATTGTTTGTAATCCTTTTCTTTGAACATACATATGAAGAACTATTTAGTATAGTAATTAGTAGATTTTAACATATGATCGGCTGTGAAACTAAATAGTTTTACTCCCTAATCAAAAGTTATGAATGAATATATTTCAGCTTGCAATCCACTCGTATCATCAT
This sequence comes from Papaver somniferum, assembly GCF_003573695.1. Classification (NCBI taxonomy): domain Eukaryota; kingdom Viridiplantae; phylum Streptophyta; class Magnoliopsida; order Ranunculales; family Papaveraceae; genus Papaver; species Papaver somniferum. Next base: position 1,780,158 of record NW_020623156.1, read on the forward strand.
AAAATTAAAAACAATGGTGCCAAAAATAATCGATACTGGTGGCCAGTGTCGTCACTAAACCAATCATTAATACTTGTAATTTTAGTGGCATCAACTTTGGTCAGATATACAACTTAGTCATATTTTAGAAGCCCATTTCAGGTTTCTTTTGACTGAAGCCCATGTCACAGGGCAAATTTTGGGTTACCAGTTGAGTCCGTAAAGATTTTGAGACCTAGGCTCACCTAGGGTAGATTTTGAGTCATGGGGTGACAGATTTTGTGACTTAGGAGAGGACAGAAATTGACTCATTGGGTGAATATTGGGTCACACTTGTAGTGTTGAAAAATCTCACTACTATACCCCTTAGAGCAAGTCTTATGGTAGAATCCAAGCTATTCCAAGTGTGGAAAAACCATGGAATGTCAAGTCTAGTGACTTCCAAGTTGGGGTCTTCTACAGAAAATCCAAGCAGAGTTTCATGATTTCGTGAAAGGGTCCGTGGAATCCATGAAAACGCTAATAAGAATAGCGTAAAACGCTATTAAGAATAGCGCGCTAAAAGACGAAAAACGCTAATAAGAATAGCGTTGAACTCTATTCTTAATAGCACTGCGCGCTATTAGAATATAGCTTTTTTTTTATCCGTAGATTTAAGATGAGCTGTTGAAAATCTAACGACTGAGAAAAAAGCTCTATTCTTAATAGCACAAGGTAGCGCTAATCTTAATAGCTCTACGTGGTGCTATTAAGAATAACACTTAGCGCTATTAAGAATAACACTTAGCGCTATTAAGAATAGCGTTTCTACTATTCCACCACTACACTTTCACTTCCATCTACAATTCCAAGTGCTGAGGTGGCGTGGAAGATTGAAAATGGATGGATTCCACCATAAGAATTGCTCTTAGATAATCTATATATCAAAATAGGAAATCATCATGAAGAACACATAAGAATTTTATTAAGTTTAGAAATCAATATAAGAAAGAAGAAGATAAAACCCTAACTTGGGGAGTAAATAACCTTCTCTCTCCTATAGTTCTACTTCAAATCTCAAAAAGATCTCTCCCAGCACAAGGATGGTTGGTCCTATATATAGGAGTTTTATATAGTGGAGGACAGCTAATAAAGCCCCTATTTTCGGATCTGACGTGTGATGTGTTCGCACCCGGGTACTGGATCTTCTCGCACGTGCTCTTGGACTTCGCACTGGTTTCACACTTTACCCGTGACCTTATGACGTCATCGATTCCGTCATCTGGGATATATCTCGTGCGAGCAAGTTCGCCCCCTTATAATAGTACCCATTCGCATGATACCTATGGGTGCGATATCTAACCCCTACATTTTTCCTCTTCTCTTAGCGACCTTTATTATGGAAAGAGTGATGAGAGAAATTGCTCTTATAATCGTCTTCGCACCTTTTATGCGATTTGCCGCACCTTATCAACTTTTCATATTCCCTAACTGATAATACTCTGAGATCTCGGAATTTAACTTCTCCACGTGTCGTTATTATCGCTTCATTTTTGGACACGTTGCGATTAATCCCTGCAACTGTCACTTCATATCCTTTGACTCATTAATGCATTTATAAAAGTGAATTTCGTGGGGAGAAAACGAAATCCTTTATAAAGCCCCCCCTTCGTCTTCATTCCCTTCTTTTCAATTTCTTCCTTCAACCTCTGCAACCTTTCTTTTCTTAGTGTGGTTATTTTTCCGAGAGATCTTGATCCTTGATCTTTCTTCGTTCCAACTGTTGCTTCTGTTTCCCGTCTGTTGTATTATTTCTCCCCTTTGATCATCTTGGCTATCTTGCCTACTTTAATATTTATAATCCCATTCTCGAAGAATGAACTATGGGCACAAGGCAGGTTGGAGAATGGTATAACAATTTGATAAGTTACAGGTCGAGCTCAGGGAGAAAGGTTTCACATTATCCGCTCCTCCTTCATCAGGGCCTACTCTGACGCTTAATCCAAAATGGTTCAAGTTTGATCAATGAAATGATTGGAAAATCATCATCTTTGTAGGGTAGCTTCTCGCTGGTCTACCCATCCCTCTTTTGGATCCGCAAATTCCTCTGTTTTATATAATCCTCTCGCACGATAAATTTAAACGTCCGATTTTTCAGCTGAGTGGGGACACTATAAGGATTATGGCGGAGTTCGCTCATCGTGCAGCTAGATTAGGATTCCTTTATCTTAGAGAATACAAGAATGGAGTGTATGCTGACTTAGAAATTATTTCTTCTGATTATACTGTTGACAACTTCTTTGCTAACTACGAAGTGGTGATTATGACGTCCGAGTCATCTCGCTGAGCTGTTCGTCTGTCGAGGAAAGATGGCCTCGCAGAGCATGAAAGGATTATGCGAGACGTCAATTTTAATGATAAGACTAATCGTACTGCACGTAACTCTAATGACAATCGCTGGGATGTTTATCCTGTCAATCTTGAGGGTCCATATATCACCGTTTATGGCGACAATAGGTTGGTAAATCCATTTCCTGAGGGTTTTTCGCTCTGCTCTCCTTGGGAGTTTAATTGGATTGAGGAGGAGAAAGTGGTATGTCTTCCTAATCTTCTCCCCTTTCATTAATATTTCTTTATTTTACTTTCCTTTTTTCTCTTTTTCACTAGCTTCTTCATTTCCAGATTGCCAAGCTGAAGAAGGACTATAATACTCACAAGAAACAGAGCACACTGGAAGCTCTACGTTCGATCACTGATGAAGTAAAAAATACTTTTAGTTTTATTTTAATAATATTGTTGCCTCTATTTCTTATCTTTATCTTTGTGCGAAGGTGGATGGGCTAGATATCGGCGACACTGATGACGAAGATTCTTCTGAGGGTGAGAAAGAGACCTCTACTCGCATAAATATCAAGGGAAAAAATGTTGCTTCCAAGTCCTTTGCGAAGAATGTCAACAAGAAGACTAATCCCAAGAAGAGGAGGAAGACTTCCTCTACTACCTCGTCTCCTAATCCTTCAGTTCCTCATTCTCAGGGAAATGAGCTACCGTTCCCTGATGATATATTTCTGCTTCCCCCATGACCCAACTATATCTCATCTTCAAAGATTCCTTCGCAGCTGTTTGTGATGATAACTTAGTTCGCACCCGCCAAATGATTTCTTCCATATGAGATGCTCCCACTTTGATCCATGAATCTCTGCGAGGATCTGCCTCAGCCATATCTCCAGAGTTCCTATTTTCTATGGCTTCCATGGTATGTCTTCTCCTTTTGCTGAGATGAGTTTAAGCTAATGCTTCTTCTTTATTATTCTGAATTCCTTTGTCTCTGATCCTTACAGGTGGCGCAAGCTTCTCATGCTGTTGCCTCTGACTAGCATAGGAAGAATCACTCCTTGGAGGTTGAGTGTGTGAAGCTTAAAGGGGACCTTTTGAGTAAGACGCAGGAGGCAGATACTCTCCGCCAGAGGAACAATCAGTTAATAGATGCGTTTCTTTTTGCTCCCTCATACCTAGTGAATTTTTGTTGTGTCTTCATATTTTTTCTATTACTTAAACCTGCAGAGCTTTATAATTTAATTGAAGAGGAGGCTAGACTTCCAGATGATAATGATTCCCTTTTAGAGCTTCTTAACGCCTCGGTGGACAATTTTCCCATGCATGGTCTAGAGAATCTTAGCTGGAACGAATTGAGGATAAAATACGAAGCCCTTATTTGTGATCATAGACCATTATTAGTTTCTAATAAGACTTTTCAACGTCGCGCCCGTGAGGATAAAGAGAGAATTAGAATTTTAGAAGCCAAAAAGAATATTCTTACAACTGAGAAAGATCAGGTAACCGCTAATGGTGCAAAGGCTTTGAAGCAGTTTCATGAGGCTCAACTCAAGATTTAGATAAAAATGGATCGTGCCATAAGTGAGAGGGATGCTCTTTTCGCTCGTGAAAATAAACTTCTCTCTCGTTTTCTAATAGAGAATGATGCTGAGTTTGAATGGGCTGCTAGAGTCCTTGATAATGCTAGGTTGGAGTTGGCTACAAATGTTAGTTTAGAATCTGACCATGCGTCCCTGGTTAAAACCATTATTTCTGAAAAAGAAGGTTTCTCATTGTCTTTGTTAATAATTTTACCCCTATTTTATCTCTTGAGTTGTGTACGTACGATTTTGACTCTTATCCTTATCTCTTCGCAGGTGCTGAACATAAGTATCAGAAAGATATTGAAAGCTTACAGGCGAAGTCTTCTGCTAAGATTGAAAGATTGGAAGCGAAATTCGTAGCTCGTGATACCAAGTGTCGTCGACTCAAGAAAAAGCTCAAAACCACCGTTTCCAACTTAACCAAAGATGCCATTCGCATACGTGATGGGGCTATTAAAGAGGAAGTGGGCGAGCTTTGGTCTGAACATCACATTTCTTTACCATCTCATTATGAGTTTGAGGCTCCTTCGGAAAATGAAGAAACTTCTGAAATCTCAGATAGTGATGTTGAATATGAGGATTCTGGTGAAGAAGATCAAGACTCTGAGTTTGATGAAGATAATGCTGGCGAGAAGTAGCTGTTTGCTTTTCTCCTTCTTTTACGTTCTTTGTATTATACCTTCTTCTTTGTACATATACTGAGTATCTTTCATCTTTTAATAGATTTCACCTTTTTTATGCTTTTCCCTCCTTCTCCTGACTGTTTATCAAAAGAAAGATGCTTTCCTTTCTAATAACTTGTGTTAGTTTCGGGGTAACTTATAGAAGCAAATATAATAACCTATGTGCGTGAGTTTGTCATATAATAATACATGTGTGTAAACCCATCGTGTGCACGAATATAACAATACATGAGTATGAGCTTATCACGTGTGCGAATATGTAATTCCTATCATGTTTGACACAAGGCAATTATGCTAGTGCGAATAACACATGTTTATTGTGTTTACAATCCCATTCTTTCCTCTGTTATTCGCAGAAGTGCAACTTCCTTTGACTCTGTTTATCATGTTTTCCCCTGTCTTTAAGTCCTCAGTTATGCATGTTACCTTTGTAATTCAAAATCATACCTTTATGTTTTGATCCTACCTTTGCCTTTGCATTTATTTCATCCTGCAAAAATAATGTTAGTGCGGTCTTTTGTGTTTATTCGTGAGGTCTTATTGAGCCTCCCTAATTAGAGGTCTTAATCAGCCTCCCCTGTTAATAAGACTTATCTTTGCCTCAGGGTATTCATTTTGGTCGTGCGACGAAATCGCAGGAGGTCTCTACTCTTTCGCGCAACGACCCATTGATCTCGTCTTATCATCTTTCGTATTATTGCCTCTGCAAGATTTTTATGCACCAATACGACAGGTCTATACTCTTGTTTGAGTTATAGTCCTATGATATTGACGTCTTTTGACATAATTTAGATCCCTAATGGAGGGTTTCGTCCTTATCTCCCCCCTGGGTGTCCCTTCAAGGAGGCGTACCCCTACCGGGTTAGGGTGGGCTCCTCCCATCCAGTGATGCAACAACCAATTGTTTTCGCGGTCTCTTTCTAGACCGCACCCTAAGTGGGGTATCTTGAGGACCGAGTGTATCATATCCAGGACTTGCCAAGAGTGGTGAGGTACGCTCCAGACGCCCCCGACACCCTTGGCTCAACCGTGTACCGCGACGCCCTGGTCGAGTTTCTACACTCCATGATAGAGAACTTAGTACCTTAGCCTTTCGACTAAGGAGTCTCTATCGGATAGGCTTTTATTTCGTCTCCAATATCCATGACTCAGGTTCCAGGGATGGTATGGATTTCGCCCGAGCCATGCATTAATAGGTTTTCCCCAATTATGACGCGCGTTAGGGCTTATTTATATTGTCTATTGCACAAGTGCGAACTAAGGTGCACGCCACAATTGGATACCTAGCCTCCCTAGTTATAGGTTTTAAATTTTGTTGCCCCCTAGTGAAGTGTGGAGGTCTTATTTTTGCCTCATTTCTTTGCTTGCATGTTAGAAGCATGTGTTGTAGAAGGAACAAAATTTTTCTAATAATAATCTTTGCTTGTACGATTCTGACATTCTTTTCTCTTCTTTATTCGCACAAATAGAAATGTCTTACTAATAACTTATAATAATCTATTAGCTACTTCGCCCCTTTTACTCCTCCATCCATTTCGCATATAGGTAGTACTTTTGAATTGATGCTGTCGCACGTCCTAAACGTAATACTCCTTTAGATATTTCTTGTTATAAAGCCTACTCTCCATTTTCTCCATATTTCTTCCATCTCTTTCCATTAATTTGTACATCCCATCTCCAATATATTTCTTCACCACATAAGGTCCAACCCATGCTACTTCTTTCTCTTACTCCATGGCTTGCGGTATGGTGGTACTTGACTCATGACTAACTCTCCTGGTTAGAATTCTGCCCTTTCGGATTTCTTCGCGTATTCATGCCTTTTTTCTATGTTGACCGTCCTCACCTGAATTTGTCCTGTACTAGGTCCTTCCTTGTTCTCTTTTCAATCCACGCATCTTCTTCCTTTGATAATTCCTTACCTTTATGAAAATCATCGACTTCCCCTTCTTTTTTTATGAAGTTCACCATCAATATTTCACACCGCTTACTTTCCTCTACGTCTCACTTCCAATTTCTTCTCTTACTCGCACGCACTTCACTTTTCTAAACATCAATTTCATTGCATGTTTCGCTTCATTAACATCTCCTGTGATGACTCCAACACCTTGTGGTAATGGAAACTTGATACACTGATGATATGTGTAGAAGCCACACCCAGAATGCTATGTAACCACGGTCTTCCAATCAATGCATTGTATGTAGATTCGACGTCTACGACACACAAGGTTACTTTTGTAGAGATTGTCTTGAGAGGGATTCGCATGGTAACTTCCCCTTTTGGATTGTTGGCTGATCCATTAAAGCCGTATATTTTATAAGTTGAAGGAATCTGGTCTTCATCTTTTCCTTCCATTGTTTTGTATGTATGGTAGAACAGAATGTCCACCGAGCTCCCAGAATCAATTAGTATTCTATTTATCACCCATGTGAGATCCTCTTCACCTTCTTCCTTATCCGGCTTTTCTTTTGGTATTATTTCTAACTTAACCACCAGGGGGATCTCATGGAGTTCGCCTCCTCCATATACTTCTTCTGCACACTAAATGTGATTGACTGCTTCTGCCATTCTTTGAGTTTTGGTATCTTTGCTAGGTTCAATATTTCCTTTCCTTTAGCATCCCTCGAATATACTCGGCTCAGGACATTGTCATGAAAGTATTCTATACTTTTTGATGAGTGTATTATTGATTTACAATGTAGATTCTTGGCATTTGCTCCTACTTCTATGAGAAAGGTATTTTTTCCTTTGTCCGATCCTGATGTATGCCCACTTGTTGTTGGTTGCGATGGTGGCAGAGGATGTAGGCTCGCCGGGAAATACTTGCATAAGACTGCGTCGTTATCCTCATATTGCAGCAAAGCTAAACTGTACGCCGTTATGTGCTGGATTGCGCATGTAGATCCATCAAAGATGCTAGGAAATATGGGTAGTGTGCATTTTGTTGGTATTGTTACTAATTGTACCCGTGGTGCAAAGGGTGTCTTTGATGCTTCTGCTATCGCCTCTTCTAGCTTCCTTCTTCCTCCATATTTCCCTTTTGCGAGTAACTCTCTTAGCTCTGCTATCTCTCTTAAAATTTCATTATTGGGGAATGGGTTCTCCTATTGCTGCATCCGTCTTTTCAAGCGTTCTTGCCTCAGCTTGTTTTTGTGCATGTTTTGGCGTATAACCTCCCCTAGTTCTTGTTGTTCAGCCTCATCCCTTTCGTGCTCTTGTGCGGCTCTATCTCTCTCGTTTTGTCGCCTCAACATTTCTCTTCCATGGATAATCATCCTTGCCTGTTCTGGATCATTTTCTTGTTCGGAGTTGTCTTGGATGCGGTTATACTCTTCATTTCTCTCCAATCTACCTTCTCTGCGACGTCCTTGCCTGGGTTCATTCGCTCCTTCCTGTATGTATCGATCTTCTATTGGACTGCGTTCGCGCTCCTCCTGCATGTTATCTCCTACCTGAAGATTATTAGCCAAATTATTATCTATAAAATGTTTCTGTTCATCGCTTCTGTGATCAGATCTGCTTCGTCTGGAGGTACTTCTACTTGTCCTTGATCTTGAGCTCGCACGTGTTATTCTGGATCTAGTTTCTGACCTTTGTTCCTGTAGTCTGTGGTTCTCTTGTCTTAGTTCATCATTCTGGCGTATCAAGTTCGCACGTGTTTCCTCCTCCCTCCTTCTTTCATCGACCAGCCTTTGCCTCAACTCTGCAATGGCCATGTTTTCCTCGTTTTCTCCTACCATTCCTTCCTCCTGCGTTCTCCCTTCGTCTTCTTTTGCAGTATCTGTATCCGTAGTGTTAACACTTACTTCATCATAATTTCTTTGATCGTTCTCCCTTGGTTCCTGCTGGATTTGAGATCTGATCGGGTGAGATCTGTTGTTCCTCTCTCCCATTCTTGATGTCTCTGCGATTTCTCCTCTTCTTTTACCTGCAATTCTTTCACTCCTCCTAATCAGTGTTGGATTTTCTCCTGCAGATGCTTGTCTCACCATTTTGTGTTCCTGAAATAGTGTTTTTCTCGCCTATTTATGCAAATCAAAACTTCCTTCCTTAATGAAAAATGTGTTTCGAATCAGGGAATCCAAATGTTGGAATTCCAAGAAAACAATCGAAATCTTTCACGAGAACAAAAATAACAAGAAATCTTTGAAAAATATAATCCTTAGGGTTACTCCATAGGTTCGAAATCAACGAATACTCAAGAACAAACTTATGAACTTTTTTGTTTTGTAAACCTAAACTTAACGAGGACAATCAAAAATCTTTCACAAAAACAAGAATATAAGAAATCTTCAAAAAATCAATTTAAAACTTTCAAAAACAGGTGTAATCTCTTCCCCGAGCTGTATTCTAGCGCCAAAATGTAGTGGTGAAAAATCTCACTACTACACCCCTTAGATAATCTATATATATCAAACTAGGAAATCATCATGAAGAACACATATAAGAATTTTATTAAGTTTAGAAATCAATACAAGAAAGAAGAAGATAAAACCCTAACTTGGGGAGTAAATAACCTTCTCTCTCCTATAGTTCTACTTCAACTCTCAAAAAGATCTCTCCCATCACAAGGGTGGTTGGTCCTATATATAGGAGTTTTATATAGTGGAGGACAGCTAATAAAGCCTCTATTTTCGGATCTGACGTGCGATGTGTTCGCACCCGGGTACTGGATTTTCTCGCACATGCTCTTGAACTTCGCACTGGTTTCACACTTTACCCGTGACCTTATGACGTCATCGATTCCGTCATCTGCGATATATCTCTTGCGAGCAAGTTCGACCCTTATAATAGTACCGCTTCGCATGATACCTATGGGTGCGATATCTAACCCCTATACCAGTGATACATTTCGAATCATAAAAACAACTTTTGGTGGTCACCGAGCAATAGCTTTTGAGCCATGACAAAGATTTCAGGTCACTGGATAATAACTTTTGGTCATTGATCTTTGATTGATGGTGTACATTTACATTCTGAGTCAGACAATAGAGTAAATTTCAAGTCACTTGCATGGGTACATGTTGTTGACTCTTTAGCAAACACACAAATTTTGGCCGCAACGTTTGGAATTATTTCAAGGGTATCTTAGTAGATTACAGTATAACTTTTTCATATATTATGAACAAAACAAACCCTAGAATTCGTGTAGATATTTTATGAGAGAGGAGAAACTACTAGCAATGGAGTGAGGCGGTGCTGAGGGAAAAAACCATAACTAGAGTTCTGCTGATGAGAATTTTCCGTTTCCAATGTAAGACGATGGTGATCCGAGTGTTGGTTTCATTAGGGAATCATTACCCATACCTTGGAGATCAAAGGGAAATACAAAGATCCAGATCTTTGAAATAATCATAATGACTTATCCTCTCAAATCTAAGCTATCTCTTTTTAACAAATCCTGATACCAGTTGCAGCACTTGTTTTATCATTTGCTTGTTCCGGTAAGATCTGTAAAATAATGCTGCTTAATGTGGGGGATTTTAGGTTTTTCTTCAACTTGACTCTTCATCCAGATCATACAACCAAAATTGGGTACCGTTTGTTGAAAGTTTGAGCAATTTCACATGCTACACCTGTTGAAATGGTAGATCTGCAAAAATCATCATCTTTAAGATCTTGGAAATCTCTGGATTAGAAATATTTTATGTTTTGTTTGTTTTTTTAGTTAGCATATGTAAGATCGGTTTTAGACTTTTAATTAGAAAAATATTCATATCTGATTCGGGTAGTGTTGACTTCTAACTTACTGAATTCATTTTATCTTATCTGAACATAGAATGATCATTTGGAAGCTTTCATTTAGTTAATCAATGTGTCTGAAGTATGTGGGAGCTCTCCTTTATTTTCAAGTAATTGAGAAGAAGATTACATTCTTTTCATAACACATTCTTTTTGCTTTGATTGCAGGCTTTGAAGTCATTCCACTGTCAGCTCAAGTCCTTTCCACTATCAGCTCAAGTCCTTGGATCAAGAAGTGCTACATATATTGGTGCATGATAGATTATAGAACCTCTTATGAAAATCAACTAAGCCAAGTGAATGCGTAATTTACCTATAAAGTAGACAGAAGACTTACGTAGGTGCATATTAGTTTCGAATGTTGCAATTTTTTATTTTTGTTATACAACTTTCCGTCTTCAGAAGTGAAAAATTCCCAATATGGCAAATATGTATGGAAGTTTAGAACCCCATTGCTTAATCTGATTGATCATTTGTCTTATTACGTCATTACAACAAAACTATTAGAAAAATAGGTATGATGACGGATCATGGATGGAATGGAATGACATGAATGCCAAGAATTGTAGTTTCCAAACTCTAGTCCTGATCCATATAACTTCTCTTACCTGAACATAGAAAGAATTGTAGTTTCCATAAAATTTTCTTTATGGACCTTGTGTTGTTAGTGAGAGTGCTTGATTATAGTTGCATTACATTTACATACATATTTTGGTGCTTGATATATACCTTAAAACCTTCTCAAAATAAACTAAGCCAAGAGTAAGAGATATAATGCTTGTCAATTTTTACCTATAAAGAAGACTTACAAGGTGGCAGATCAGTTTTGAATGTTGCATTTTTTTTGCTATACACCTCTAATAGCTTAAGAACCCCTAGACCAATGCCTTTACACTAGGTTTATACCTCAGAGTCTCAATGAAATTTTTTTCTGGTATCATTTTGAGCGCAAGTTTCTGGTCGACGTGAGCACAAAGATTTGCAATACCGTCAACGGTGTAAACAGAGTTGTTGAAGACATCATGTCAGAATCGCCATCAACTATCGAGTGGGAATGATGTTCTGGGGAACGCTATGAACTCCATTTTGGGTTATCTGGCCTGCAATATGTTTATACGATGCCAATGGTTGCTTCTTTTTTATTAGCCTGTCAAATTCTGCATCTCTCCCTTCTTATGTTCTTACGGATGGTATGACCAGTGACCACCAAGGCCATCTTTAAATTTGTATGGGTGATATTTTATAGAACTTGTGTGGCGATTCTGACGTTTATTTGCTTTCCTCTAATCCAATAAGGACATCATGCTGTTCCTCTCATTCTGGGGTTTCATCCATTATTTGTTCGGCGAGTAGAATTGTAGAAAGAAAACATGGAAAGCTAAGGAAACAAAATACAACGTGAAACAAAAGACTAACCAATGACCAGGAACTTGAATCTCATATTTGAGTTCATTCACTAGATTCTTCATTATACACAATCTGGAGCCACCCCAATAGTTAGACACCCATCCAAATCCAAGAAAATAAATAAAATGATCGACATGAAATTACCTGATATAAGGATAGGTGGCCACACAATAACATAGACAGATGCAGAACATTCTAAACATGAATAAACAAGTAAAGCAGTACATTCCATTTCAAAATGAAGGTAGTCAATTGTTCATGAATTGTCTACCGTCATTTATGAAAAGACCTACACGTTGATTAATCTAAAAAGCCTACAAGCACAAAGCAAACTAATACCAAAAGAAGTCTAACAAATAAGGATAGAGTAAACAACAACACTGCCATAACTCTTAGAACTTTGTGCGACACTACTGCTTTGTTTACTAACTGCATTGCAGTTAAAAGTGCTAGAAAAATAAACATAAGTTTGATAGTTGTAGTTGCGGAAAATCCCACAACTACACCCAAAGAAGCGATACGAACACTAAGTCTAGTCATGAAAATAAACTCGAACATTAATGATATTATACACCCCTTGACACTAGATATGATCTTTGCACAAGCTTTGTACGGAGAAAAATGATGTTCTTATTGATATCACAAAGATTTATACATATAAAGAAGATGATGATGATAAGATAACTCTAGTGTTTTTCTCTTTTCTAGTGGTGATTTTCTACTCTTGTTCTTCATTGAATTCTTTTCCAATGCCTCTCTTCATTATTTGCATCCTTATATAGCCGGTAATCATGGTAGAAGACAACTGGGTTCACGTGCAAATCTCTGTTAGCTGATTCTTGTTCATTCTGTCTTATTCGCCAGACCTTGGGAAGATGTCGCTATCTCTCGCGTTGCAACTTCGTGCTCTTCGTGTTGTGCTCATCGTGTGGGTGTTCTCGTGTTTGTCTCTTTTGTCTTCTTTGCGACTAATTTAACATCCCCATACTAATCCCCGTATGAAAAAAATACGTACAAGATGTATAGAGTCAAAGGAAAAAACAATGGGCATAAAGGATTTAACTTCTACCATATGATGTATGTTTTGAATATGAATCTATTAGAGGGGTTAAACGGTGGCGGCTGATTTTGATTGACGGGCTTAAACAAGGTTTGATAGTGATGGTGGCGGCTAATGTTGATTAACGGTGTTAAACAATGTTTGGTGGTGGTGGCGGCGGCTGATTTTGATTAATGTCTATGGGGTTTAGAGAAGGAAAAAGAGAAGAAGAAGATTATGGACTGAAGATATTAGGGTTATTTGGAAGAAAATATTAGGAAATCTTATTCATATATGGAAAGCTAAAATCTTTTGTCAAACATATATGGAAACAACCTCTTGTGGGCGTGATTCTTGTTGACCAAAATTTAAAGGCGGGAATTTGGGGAAGAAAGGTTAACTGGTTATGATCCACTAAGTTCGCACGTTCAAGACGGTTATTAGAAAAAAATCATTTAGTTTTACCGGATATCTTTTGATAAATATATTTCTTACACTAAAAAATCCTGGAAAAAAGATTTATTTATCTTATATTTTCTTTTAATTCAAATTTTATTTATAACGGTAACAGAAGTATCGGAAATTAATAGTTGACGCTATTTTTGTACCTACCTAACGCAATATATATGCAACACACAAAACGTCATTGATGCATAATATTACCAACGCATTTTTAGATGTTGCAAATATATTGTCACAAATGCTGCTGTTTGTTGTAGTACTGTGAACTCTGTTTATGCAGTGTGAAGCGGAAGCCTGTTAAAAAATGGCTTGATGTCTTGGAGGAATATCGTACTGCCCTTAAAAATAAAGGTTTCACGATTACTGTCCCTCCCGGTTCGTCTCCCGCTGCTCATTTGAGTGAGAAGGAGATTTTAAAGGGTTCATGGAGTGCGACTCGTATGCCTGTCGCCCTAAGTCAATTAAAAGCAGGTCTCCCGTTTCCTCTCTCACTAGTACAAAAATCCCTTTTCATCACGGTTTTTTACCGTGACCAAAGGTATACGGTCACGGTATTTCAATTTTGAGAAACCGTGTCCAAAGCCTGCGAGGCCAAAAGTGTTTCCCATTTGGTCACGGTAAGTTTCGTGACCAATTTGTACATTTCACCGTGACCACAATTTCTTTGGTCACGTACTTTTGTTAGACACCGTGACCAATACGCACAATTAGACACGGATATCGTTCTATACCGTGACAAGTTCATGTTTTTAAACCCGGGAAACTAACATACACCGTGTCCAAATTTGATCATTGGTCACGGACCACATCTCATACCGTGACCAATCAGTGTAACGGTCACGGACCAGGAATACCCACCGTGTCTAGTCCAAGTATCCCCCAATGTTGACCACAGATTTTTAGATCAATAGTGTACCCAGAAAAGTCTTAAAAGCCATAACTAACAATAAACTGAGTTTTCATTGAAAATCAAATATTATATCCAGGACATAAAATTCCATAAACATATATAGCTTACTGTTAACAAGAATGAACAAGAAAGCATAATGAAATCCCTATTTACAATGCTGGTACCACTTGTAATGTCCAACTTAGACCACCAAAAATCAAATCACGGAGATGGAGACAACTCCCAACCTAGGCACTTCCATGTCAGTATTACTGGAAAGCATGCACTGTATTGATCACAGCTTCACAGGCGAGGTTTATTTATCCAACAAGAAACTCATTGAGATCATAGCAATGAAATACCTTTACGCGAATATAGTTAGTGCGTTTAAGTCTCATGGAGCATCTAATTCTCTGACACCGCATGTGTGGCATCTCCATTAGCAGCTTGGTGTGCCTGAAATTCAATGCATATTGCCTCTTGCATATCTTTACACTTTTCCAGAAGTTCCTGAAACGTAACCAAATTAGTGTGGTTCACTGTTCTATCAGATTTTTAGATCAAACACTACAGCTAAATTACGGGTCTGATATATCAATGACAAAATGAAGGAAACAATTTGTTTGTCGTAAGTTCTGCAGCTTCAGCTATAAACGTAATGCTCAGACCCGTGCCAGTATTTTTCCATTGCGGATAACCGTTGTACGTCTAAATCAGATAGCCAGCCATTCACAAGTACTGCAGCCCCAACCACCTGAGAAAATACCAAAATCTATTTTAACTTTAGTTTGTTTAAGTTCTACCGAACACACCTCACTTAAGCACCCAAGTTGACTGTTTTATTCATTCTCTGGTCAAGGGTTGGTAGCTACAATCAATTCAACTAACGAGAACTATAGCCGTCAATAGGAAGTTGATCCATACAATATATATTATGGGGACAGTATTTGATGCAGTACATTCAACAAAGACGAAGAGACACACAAGTCAAAAGCTCTTCCGAAATACTGAAATAGTTTCACGGAAGCATTCAGAAAACTAGTTTACCTTTATCGGAGGGTACTTCGAGAAGGAAGCATGACCATGGGCCATGGGCCAACTCTACAACAGTTTATCCCAAATGACCAGATACCAGCTGTGCAAGGTGTATAAACAAAGAAACTTCACAAGAGTAGATAGTGGTTCTTATAGACATATGAGATAAGGGTTTTCTGTGTATCAGTAGTTTTCATGGAAAAAATCGAGATCTGCCGAGTAAAAACTGTTATACAGTACAGTAAGAGATAAAAAACAACAACTCATTTGAAATCGTATCCACTTCCCGGCTGCAAAACTTCTAAACCATCCTGTAAAATATGTGAATGTTTTCTAAATTCAATTGTGTACAGCGGTGAAGAATGAAAAAAGGAAAAAAAAAAAGGAAGAAACAGAAGATTTTCATTCAGAAAAAACTTGTTAGAAGGAAAAAAAAAAACTGACGAGCATGCAGTTTTTACAAAAGTATCCCTTGAGCGTTGCCTGCCACCCTTGTCAAATACACAAGCTGAAACACCGAAATCCCCAAGCTTCACTATCGCTGTCAAGCACAAGCCTGCATAGATGCATTCCTTCAGTTCAATCAATCTCTCCAAATAAATCACAAAGGGAGCACATATGTATCTGTCTCGCTTCTAGTAAAAAGCAATAGATAAAAAACCTTGACGTCATTTCAGTTTAATCAGCATAATGTACTTACGCCATTTAAAGCCATACTATATACGTCACCTCCAGTCTAGTTTAGCTGTGCCTCGCTGAAGCAATCACAATAAACTCTCCAGTGTACCGGAAGGAAGAAACTCAAATCAGTAATGCATGTGGAATATAAATTCAGCCAAATTAATTAGAATTATAATTGATCTGAATTGATAAAAAAAAGTAGAGTCGATAATTATAATACAGAACAAGTTACACATCTAAGAGATAAATGGTGCATTTGAATTGACTGACTTCCCAAAGATATTATGCATTCACATTGAGAAATAATGTAATAGCTAGCATGATATAATCAGTGACCAAGACTCCAAACTTCTCATCTTACCGGCAAGATATTCACCTAATGATCCAGGATTAGAAAAAAAAACGAACAACAAAGAAAAATCAAAATAGTATATTATAATAAAAATTACCTGATCAACAACTTCAGTGATGAAATCCCCAGCTACCTCCCTAGACTCCGCAACTCCTCAGCAATCCAATTCCTATTAGTTTCAGTAGTAGTAATGAAACTAGCATGTGTGAAAATCCTACATTTTGAGGTGCAAAATTATAAATCACGAGACATGAGTACTTCTCCACATTTTGGTAAGTTTTCAGAAGTAAAAAATAAACTGACCTTGGACGGTGGTTAATATTAACCAAAGAAGCATCCAACATGTTAAGCATAATATTTTCCAAGCCACTTAAAACAGTACTTGCCGTTAACCGAAAAAATCTTCATCGCTTTTCTTTACCTCACACAATGTAGTTTGTTTCCACATGTTTTAAGAATTTAATGGTACAACCATACATGAATATATCCAACATAGATAATGGAAAGGTAAATGAAAAGAAAAAAAGACTTACCAGGGGTTGCTATACCCCCAGCTGGATACTAGCACATGACCTTCATTGCCCTTGGTTCTTGATGCTTATGTACCTTGCAGAAAGTAGAGTAAAGGTCAACATCGTAAGTCTATGATGTCCGTTATACAGACGGAGTGTTACTGCCATAACACATTAAACAAGAAGTGAAGATTGAACTTCAATCATAGTCTTAACTGTAGAATCAAAAAAATCAATAAGAAAACATTGAAAAAACTAGAACATCAATGGGAGATGACAGAATATTGATGAACACTTTCTATTCATTTCAAGAAAACCCTTATCTAGCATCAAAATTCTGCTGGTGATTCGAGCTAGTTATAAGATATTCTTGCCAAGGCAGTACAACGGATTACATAACATAAATAACAAGTAAAACAAGATAAGAGCTAGTTATAAGATATTCTGCCGTAGCACGACAACTACACACAAAATCCACCCTCCCTTCATAATAACAAGCAAGAGGAGTTACCTGCAATAATAAAGCATGGATGAAAGATAATCAAATTTATGGGCACATTACCAGCTTGTGAAATTACAAACTGAAAACAAATCTAGCTTCTTCGAAACTATACTGTTAACATACTGAAACTGGTGGGTCTCTTACCAGCTGTTGCTACCATCTTATTGTTCAAAGCAGGGATCAACATATATCCCCTGACCATCATCGCGAAAATAAGAAGTGTCAGAATCGTCGTCCACATAAAGTGATCTCATATCTACTGCCATATTATCTTCTGGCCGACGATTCTCAGACATTAGCTCATCCTCAGCAATTTCATCGACATCATCGTCATCCATATAGTCATTTAAAGGGAACGATATAACAACAGACCACCTTGGATCTCCTTGATCTTCTACATAAAAAACTTGATTAGCTTGGGAAGCTAAAATGAAAGGATCCTTTTTATGCCCTAATCTGTTGAGGTTGACTAGTGTGTAACCAAGTTCATCAGTTTTGACACCATAACCACTGTGTACCCAATCACACAAGAACATGGGTATCTTTACGCAGTGGTAATCAAGAACCATAATCTCATTTATCACTCCATAATAGCGCGATGTAGCAATCTTTGGGTTACTGTCCTTCGCACTAGCAATGTGCATTCCTGACGCCTCCAGGCTAACCCCACAGTTTTGGTTTACGCCAACATCATGACTTTTAGTGCAATACCGGCATCCATGTATGTCATATCCATTGTACTTTACAACTAAATGACGCGGGCCCTCTGATATCCACCTAAGATATTTAGAGATCTTCTTCTCCTCTGCCATGATTTCATCTTCGTTCTCCAACTCCTTCTCGACCTACATAGTTAATTTTTTAGATTAGAAATCGTGGAACACAATTACGATGCAAATAGCTGTACGTACTAATCAGGGATATAAAGAGATGCCCAATTGATTAGAACATAGTTAAACTGCACAAATATACCTAAATGGAATATTTGAAAAACCACTGAAAATTGATGAAATGATTACCTTTTTGTTCAACCATCGACGGAACGTTTTATTGTGTTCATTTTGCATCCATACTTCATTTCTAGCTTTCTTTCCATACTGTTGCTTCAATTCGGACATGTGTTGGCTGGCAGTGAGAAAGAAGTTATTAGTTCCACTGACTTGAGTTAATAAACTTGTATGAAAGGAAAAAGAGGAGGACATACTCTATGTAGGGTTTTACTTCTTCAGTATTGTGTAACACAACGAGGTGGGCTTGGGACAATAATACGCCATCTACCACATCCTCCTGAGCACCTTGTAATGGTTTTCCATCTGATATTATACTTGAACCCTCCGAAGAACTAGTTCCCGTATACTTTAAAGGAGGAATACCGATTGTTTCCACGCCAGACAACCAATCGTCAGCAAACTTAACAAATTCCTCTAACTCGTTACAATTTACAGTACAACCTTCAGCACGATTTTTATTTCGAATGTATCCCTTCAAAATCTTCATGTACCTCTCAAATGGATACATCCATCGAGTAAAGACTGGTCCACAAAATTTCACTTCTCTGACTAGATGCACGGTGAGATGAATCATGATGGTAAAGAATGACGGTGGAAAATACTTCTCAAGTAAGCATAATGTCTCCACCAGGTCCCTTTGTATATTATCCAATTCAACAATATCAATCTCTTTTTTGCATATTGACTTGAAGAAGGATGACAATCTAATGATGGTATTTCTTACGTTCTTTGGAAGAATCGATCTAACCGCAAGTGGCAAGAATTGCTGCATAAGAACATGGTAGTCATGTGATTTGAGACCAATCAACTTGCTATCTTTTAGCGACACCAGACTGCTAAAATTAGAACAGTACCCTTGTGGAACCTTCAACTCGTACAATGTTTTGCAAAACTTCACCTTCTCTTCTTTCGTCAATGTGTAGCAGGCAGGAGGAAGATACATCCCTTTTCCTGCAACAACAAGTTCTAACTCAGGCCTTATCTTCAAATCATTCAAATCCATGCGAGCTTTATAACCATCTTTCGTTTTTAAAGGATCATTAAGCAATGTCCCTACTAAACTCTCGCACACATTCTTCTCTATATGCATCAGATCAAAATTATGTTGGACAAGATTGTATTTGAAGTATTCAAGCTCTTTTGCCCAAATTGACAATTTCTTCAGATTAGATGAATCCTCGTCCTCAAACTCCGACCTTGTTGATTTTCCCAATGTTCTACCGCCATTACCTTTCTTTCCCCATGCATTTTCAATTGACTTCGCCTCTTCAAACCTTTGTAACCCACTCACTGGTTCAGGAGCCACACCGAATTCTTAATTGCCATCAAATGGCTTCATTTGATATCTGTAACGATGGCCAGACGGTAACCATTTTCTATGACCAGTGTATGAAACTTTTTTAGAGTACTTAAGCCATGTGGAGTGTGTATTCACACCACATGTTGCACAAGCATCATATCCACCAACAGTACAACCACTCAAATTGCCGAGTGCAGGATAGTCACTTATTGTCCACAAAACTACAGCCCTTAATGTGAACCTTTCTTGTTTGTAGGCATCATACGCTTCGACCCCTTCATCAAACAATAATTTCAGATCATCAATAAACGGAGCTAAGAAAATGTCGATGTCATTGCCTGGTTCTTTTGGTCCTTGAATTAACATTGTAAGCATCATGAATTTTCTCTTCATGCATAACGATGGGGGAAGGTTGTAAACCACTGTTAGGATAGGCCAGCAACTATAACTTTTCTTCTTACCACGAAATGGATTCACTCCATCAGCTGACACTCCTAAGAGAATATTTCTAGGATCCTCAGCAAAATCAGGGTATCTTTCATCAATCGCCTTCCATGCTTCAGCAAATCTGCTGGATGACGCAGCAACCCATCTTTGTTTCTATCACGATCATGCCATATCAATTTTCTTGCTATGTACTTCACCAAAAATAAACGTTTCAGTCGTGGAATGATCGGGAAATACCACAAAACCTTTACAGGCACCCCCTTGCACTCCTTCAATGTTATCTTATCCTTTTTCCATCTTGATTCCCCACATGTTGGGCATACTTCTTTCTTTTCATGATCTTTCTTATATAGTATGCAATCATTAGGACATACATGTATCTTCACATAGTTCAACCCTAACGGATTAATGGATTTCTTAGCTTCATATGTAGAAGAAGGAATTTCATTACCATCAGGAAGCATCTCGTTCTTCAACAAATCTAAAAGCTCACCAAAAAACTTGTCTGATACTCCATGCTTCGCTTTCAAGTTGTACAGCTTGATTATTGCCGACAGCTTGGTAAGTTTCGAGTCTCCTGGAAATACAGGCTTCTTAGCATCCTCTATTAACTTCTCAAACTTTCTACGATCACCTGGAAAGTCCTCTAGTATCTCGTCGACCATCTTTGTTGCCTCTGCAACATAATCTGGAGCATCATCTATAGTACTGTATGGAATATCACCCAATGGCCCCTCTTCAAACTCATGTTCTGTAGAAGTATGAGTTTCAAAATTAATAGTACAGCTACTAGCATGAGGAACATGAAGATTCTCTCCATGTTTAGTCCAACAAGTATAACTCTGGTCAATACCATAGCGGAACAAATCATATCTTACTTCGCTTTCAGTTTTACGACAATGGTTAACACATATTTCACATGGACAAAATATTTTCTTTAGTTTCCTTCTCCGTTCATCTTGAGTAGCAACTTTGATAAAATCGTTAACTCCTGCTCTGTATTCGGGTGATAATCTATCCATTCTCATCCAAGTTTTGTCCATTCTGAATGCTTGAGCTAATGCCCCTTCTTATCAAGTTTATTCTCGTAGATTCTGTGTAAATGAATGTTGTAGGACAAAACCCTAACAATCACCAAACAAACACCCAAATTAGATAAACAAAATCACAAATATTAAAATTTTAGAAATGTAAAGGAAACTTTGGGTCACTTTTCTACCTGCGGTCCTTATTCTCCAGGACGTTCTGCACCCAAAATATTTACAAGGGCATCTGTATTAGCTTCACAGACAATTGTACCCTCTTTGATCTGTTTTGAGCAGTCATCCTGTCACAGAACCAAAATTTTGCACACATTACAAATTAGGATAACTACTTACTTTGTACAAACACGAATTTCATCGGTTTTATATTCCCAATTTTCATTTTGGCGTGCAAGTATCCCAATTTTAATTCTCGTGGAGGGGGTGCATCACCTGTTTTCTTTCTTTCCCTTTTCTGTACAACAAATACATTAATATCAGTATGATGCTTATGTTGAATAATACTATGTTTCATCTAAAATGTTATGTCAACAGAGAAAAAAACAAAAATGAAGTTAGAAATTTCTGAAGGAGATACCAAACTCTAGTAAAAAACAGAAAAAAAAAATGAGAATCATGTATACACAAGCTCTCTCAGCAATACATTTCAACATTTTGCTAGAAAAAAAAAACAAGTTGTGAACGCAGACCTTAAAAAAATGATGAGTTAGGGGAATGATTAAGAGCTTATGCCTCTTCTTCTCAAGCACATTTAAGGGGATTCACGACAATAAAATAAAGTAGGAAAACCCTAACAATGAGTAAACAAAAACACAAAATTAGATAAGCAAAAACTCAAATTTAAAACTTAAGAAAAGTAAATCTAATAAAGGGTTAGAAATAAGTCAGATCTAAAAGAAAAGATGAGTTAGATTGAAGATTTAGAGATTACCTTGTTGACGAAAGTTACAATGGAGATGATTTCACTGTAAAATTAAAAAACCCCAATACTATCACCATACGAATTCGAGTAATTCCAGTACTCGAAACAGGATGTTTCTAAGCTGAAGAAATAGGAAACAAATATTAAGTTAAACTAAAATTAGTGGGGAAACTGGGGGAGGTGCCTTCTAGATTCTTCGATCCCGCCATTACAGGGTATAACGGGGAGGATTGAGAATACATTAATCACCACGATGAATTCTCTCCTAATAAAAATAATAAAATAAAATAAATGGAAAGAGAATATAAATACTATCCAGTTTACATTAGAACGAGCACGTGTATAAGTATTTCATGGGACAATTTGGCAAAAATAAAAATTCTCACACCATGCATAAAATCCCACTTGTAATCCAAAATATTAAGGCATAAATATTGGTTGAAGAGTAAAGAAGGTCTCCAAGCAACCATAAATTTATGGTTGGTTTGTTTTTCAGAATTCACTGTTTCTAGGAATTAATAATCCTATGGGATTATAAATTTTGGATTCATGTAAATTTTATGTGTGTTTGGTAATTCAATAAAAATTCTTAGAATTTATAGGATGTGTTTGATAACAGAGAAAGGAAACTATTCCATGGAAAGTGTTTCCATGAAATCAGTTTCCCGGAGGAGGCAAGGAAAGACTTTCCATGGAATTCCACGGAATTGAGTTTAAAACATACCTTAGGTCACGCTTTTATTGCAATTCCATGGAAATAGATTTTTTACCAAACGGCGGAAAACACGCTATTTCCATGGAAAGATGGCTAATTCGATGGAATTAACTCATATCAAACACAACCATAGAGTTTCTTTTATTAAAGTCTTTACATCGTTTGGCATTACCTTCAAATCTTAAAATTTCATATGTATATATATATATATATATATACATGAAATTTAGAGTTAAAAAAAAAGTTGGTTCATAAATCCATTGATAAGTTTCCCAGCAAATCTTAGGGGGAGGGGTCGGACTCCGTATGGAGGATTTGATGGAAAACTGAATCCCGTAGGAATCATTATTCCAATTATTCGGGAAACCAAACATACAGAGGGAAACATAATTCCACCAAATCCCCTAGACTCATAAATTCCACCTTTAAAATTCTACATCCAAACCCACCATTAACTTTAATGAAGTCATTGACTTCAGAAGAAGTTATTAGAATTCGGTCGATTAGGGTGAACCTTAGTCAAAGAGATAACATAATATAGCCTCATACTAAAAATGGGGGAAGGAAACCTCTTGATTTCATTAATATGTCAAAATTGAATACATCAATTCCAAATACTTCAAAGATGGGAACAATAAAAATTTACATATATCTTGTTTTATAGATGAAACTGGTATTTGAAATATGGCATGTGAAATAAATTCCTGCCGTTTGAATTTGTCTTCTACATTAAGATTAAAATTTCTCGGAGGAGAATAATATGCCCTATTTAATTTTTCTTCTCCTTTAAGAGTAAAGTGTCCCAGAAGGGAATAGTATCCCCAAATCATCGCTATCACGATCACTTCTTGTTAGCCATGTACCTTCAGAAAATCATAGAATCATGGCCGCTTTTAAAAAAATGTTACTGATGACATATCTGTGATGAAAGCAATCAACGGAAACGCCATTACGGCTGATATAATCTTCTAATTGGCATATAAGAGCCATTGGATATGAAATCAATTGATAAAAAAATACATATCATAATCATATTTACACCCTAAGATCGTTTGAGAAAACGATGATTTATTTAATAATACCAGTAACTAATGGTTGTACCCGATCAATCTGGAAGATCTGAATAAATCAGATCAAATCCGATAGATTTGGATCAAAATTGAAATAAATCAGGAAGTTTGTATATCAGGAAGAGAAAAATGAGATTAAATCATCTTACAAGATTTATATGAATGAGAATAGTACTTTGGAAGTGCTTGTTTTTGGAGGAAAGTTTGGTAAATTGATTGTCTTCCGAAAATAAAGTTCTTCATGTGGAAAATCTTTGCTCAGATGCGGTCTGTTAATTCCTTTCTCATGCGCAGTGAAGGATATCCTATTCAAAATGAATTATGAGCACCATTTGCATTATAAATTTAGATTAAAATTAAAACAAAAGGAAGAGAGAAGAAAAATGAACACAATATCAGACAGTTAAGACTTAGGAACACCATTTGCATCATAGATGCACCAATCCTTTAAAGTTAAAACTAAAATAAGGAGCTAGGGAAGACAGTATTTAAAACGTCATTAAATTAATTAATTCAAACTAAACAACAATTTTTTTCTCAATACTTCTCAAGAATTGGTGAAAAAACATCAAATTGTTTTCTCATACTTCTCAAGAATTGGTGAAATATAATCCATCCACTCTCTTTTGATTTCATCAATTTCTGACGTACCATAGTTCATCCCCGACTTAAACATCTGCAGTCAAAGAGTTCAAACACATGTAAGCTCTGTTAAAAACATTTTTAGTATCACATTGTGGAAACATATTGAGCTGCATGAAGAAGTTGAATCACTACCTCCTTAGGGTTCGTCATTGAAGTGTCATAACTTTCTATAATGTGCTTCATATATAGCATCACAAAAAATCCACACTCCCAATCTCCTTTTTGTTTAGGGTTGTGCTGCATGTATCAATTCTACGTATTTGAAACATACTCTTTAAGAGTTAACAAAATAATGGTAAAATAATGGTATTAATCTTAAGTTTCTTTTTCTTACCTTCACGTCCACCCAGAATACTTTCTCTTCAGATCGCTTGACACCTAATTTTCTTAAAGCTTTTGAAACACTGGTGAAGAACAAAGAGATATATTTATTAAAAACTGGATACTAGTTTCGCAAATCCTTCAATGGAAGTGCCATGAGTTTAAGCATTTTTCCTTCTATGCATACAAAAAAGTTTCAAACCCAAAATCAACTTACGTGCTCATTTGCTCCTCTAGTTTGTATCTACACTTCTCATCCAACGAATTTAAGTAATAAAATACCCCATCGAAAAATACAATTAGTACCCAATGAATTCTACAAAGTGAACAGAGAATAAGTTAGTATATGCAAGTATGCAAAAGCAATGTCAGCAACACCAGATGATATCAAAGAATACCTTAACTATGCTTCAAAAAAAAACAACAAGGATACCCTAACTCTAATAGTTTTTTTTACTTGATATGCAAATTAAGGTTAAATTCTGAAGAAAAAAATATATCTAAATTCGAGATGAATAATGCAATGCATCTTCCGCTTACCCTGTATTACAAGGAATAAATATGTATTTTCGACTCGGCACTGAATCTTTCAGTCTATTTAATACACTTTTCACGAGTTCTGTTTTATTGACTGAAAAGTGAACTGCCGCTGGATTCATAAATCTGAACTTGGTTTTGCGTGCATAGCCATCCAATTTTTCATACAAAAATCTAGGAACAAATAAAAACACGAGTTCCAATAGCATACCATTAGCTAGTCAAAAAGAAGTAATTATTTATGAAAGCAACAATCAACAGAGACTTACCGGATGAATAAGACTATAGCATTGTTCGTAAGTTTCTGAGACGTGCAAACAAACTCAATATCTTCTAGTGCCATATGTATAGGCACATCTACAGTTTGACCAAACACATCGCGATGCAACTCAACTTTGATCGCAGCCCTGCTTCTGAACACTTCTTTTGCTCTCTTAAGAAATCCATCAAATGCATCCAATCTCGTTCGCTCCTGCAATAAAAAATTTCAAGTACAAGACGACCAACACCTAAAAGAGATATTAAACTACGCTGTAAATGATTTTATAATTGAAAAAAATAGAGATTAAAATACATTTCCGACAAGGACCACCAAGTGTTTTGGCCATTGAACAACACTTTCAGGGGCATCATACACAGTAACAATATCACCAGATGGATATGGAAGTATTGCAGTTTTTATCTCCACAAAATCCACCGACACACGCAAACAATCATCACGCATTTTTTTTCCATGAATCATTTTTGAGTCGCTGTGAATAACATGTCCCAGCGCAACAACCCTGCTGATTTTGTCGTACAATTCACACGGATGGCTCTACATGACAAATATAAAATTATATTTGGAGTTATCTAGTTTCAGATGAGAACGCCATTAGTAGGGGGTCTTTAGATTAAGAAACTTACCCTGTTAGAAGGCGGATGAGATGGTCCTGTTGGTGGCTGCAGACGTCATATAATAACATATGAATGTCCTGCATAATCAATTAATCTGGTTTGATTTCTAACAAATTAAACAACTCACCTGTGCAACCACTTGTTTTGAGGACAACATCGAATTAGGTACCTAGATAAATTAAATGAGTAACAAAATCAGGATCAACAAAATTAACTATGATTTATCACCATATCATAATTAGGTACAGGATTCCAAACATTTGAGGATAAAAAATGTAGAAAAGAAACCGAATAAAACACTCACTTGGGCGGGCGCTTTAAGAGAGGCCGGGATAGATGTATTGTTCAATTCTTGAGACGTCTTTCTAGCATCCAGTTTAGAGTTTTGGCCCCATTATGTCTCTAAAAAATTGATATCCAACGAAAAAAATTCATCATTCTCAATATATCCTGACTGGTTACTGCAACTCGATTACGACAAAGGTACTCGTACACAAGAACAATAAGTATATGTCTAAAGTTCAAATTTTGACAAACCCGAATATTTTGGGCCTTTCCTTTCGGATCGTGAACAACTTCCCCCCAAGTTTCAGCTAAGTCCTTATCCTCAGCACCCTGAAAAATTTGCAATGCCATTTCCATTAAGGTGTTCAAAAACGATCAAACCAGATTAACCCAATTCATCGGGTTCAAGATACCACAATTAACTTCATCATAACAAATATTAACTTGTATTTACTTCTTCCTAACTTTCTATGTTCATCATACTATCTATATTTCTATTTAATTAGAAATATAAACTAAAAAAATAACTCACTAAGGCAGGGACATTTTCTGAGGACATCATAGGTGGCTGAATCGTATCATATTGGGATTTGCCCAATAATTCTTTGAACTGAAGGAATTGTTTCTGCAATTTTCTCTCTGTGTCTAGTGACTGTTCCTCCAATTGTTGTTGGAATTCTTTTCTCAAGTTCTCTTCACTTATTCTTGCTTGCACATCTTTCACTCTTAGTTGCTCTTCCAGTTCTCTGATTTTATTCAGATTATCTTTATTTGATGATCCACGCTGTCGAGGAGTGTCAAAATACTGACTATGGGTCACTCTTGTACCTGCAACCCTTACTCTTCCACCATGTTCTTCATCCAAAATCTTTACAAGGGCATCTGTCTTACCTTCACAGACAATTGTACCCTCTTTGATCTTTTTCGAGCAGTCATCCTGTTACAAAACCAAAATTTTGCACACATAAAGAGTTAAACTGGATATCTACTTATTTTAAAATAGAACTTGTGTATAATTAAATTGAAGTTGTCTATCTTACAATTTGAGCAGCAACTTCACCAATCTCATCAGTCTTATACTCCCCATTTTCATTTTGGCGTGCAAGTATCCATAATAATTCTCGCGGAGGGGGTGAATCACTTGTCCACTTTCCTTCTCTTTTCTGTACAGCAAATACATTAATATCAGTATGATGCTTATGTTGTATAACACTATATTTCATCTAAAAGCTTATGTTGATAGAACACAACGAAATTGAAGTTAGAAACTTTGGAAGCAGATAGCGAAACTCAAGTAAAAAACAGAAGGAAAAAAAATGAGAATGTATACACGATCTCTCTCAGCAATTAATTTCAACATTTAACTTCACAAATTAAAAAAAAACAAAAAAAAACTTATGAATGCAAACCAGTTTGTCCTTTAATCCAGCATAGGTCCTTCGTCCCATCCTATGCGGATATTTGTGGTGAGCTTGTACCGTTTTGCCAATTTCAGACAACTCCTGAAAATTAAAAATGTATTAGCTCTATATAGTAACAAAATAATTCTCGACCCAATCTTGTTTAGCTCAATTGACATACCTTGCCTTTGTCGCTCAATCTCCGTTTTACAAACTCTTTCCATTCTTCTTGTTCTACAAAACCTCTTAAATCTAAAGGAACATTCTTAAGCTTTTTTCGGCTTTTTTCGAATGGGGTAACATGCTTTGCAGCAGTTCGTTTCCTCCATCCTCGCCACAAGTCAGAAAATTGTCTCAATACATCTTTCCTCTTTGATTCATCGAGATCAAACTTAAACTGGAGGTAAATAAACATCGACTAAGTGATATATATATATATATAAAACATTGGTAGGGATTTTAACATTGGGCATTTCATTAATTAATACATACCATTACGTCCTCCCATAACTTTTTCTTCACTACAGGTGGAACTTCTTTCCAATAGGTATACTTCAGTCCAAGACTTGGACCAACTTCGCTGCCTATGTAACTTGAGAGCAAGCAACCATTTTTACCGGTTGCTTGGTTGGATTCATCATAAGTAACAGTCCGCCTTTCACCATTAGTATCCCTTAAAAGCTTTGGTAATCTTGTCTTACCCCGCTTTCCTTTATTTGCATCCACGTTATCTTCACTTGAAACTTGAGATATAAAAAACGAAAAGAAAAACGAATTGATAAGTGTTTGGCGCGGTACAACCTTAAGGAGCTTTATATTGTCAAATTTTTTTGGTCGAATCAACCATGTATACTGCAAGAAAACACTTAAACAACAAACCTGATTGTTCGCTGTGGGAATCTGAATACTCTTGAAGCCCGCCATCAGACTCTGTGTCTGAAGTATCCATGAAATGAGCTGCAAGAACAGATAATATATAAGCTGCTAGGAGCAAAAAATTACAAACATATCCAAGAACAGATAATATCTGAAGTTCGAGATTACTAGTAAAGACAATAACGAAAAATTACAAACATATCCAAGGTGCTATTACTAATGAGAGATCGGCTAGTATTTGCTATTACTAATGAAGTATTTGCTATTACTAATGAAAATAGATTTCTATTCGATTTTAGCATGAAAAAATGTGGTTAACTAATGAGAGACCGACTAGTATTTGCTAAATGAAGCGCTTTCACTATACCAAATATCATCACCATTCAAGCCATTTAAATCTTCCTTTTCTTCTTTAATTGTGGCCAATGAAGAGGTCTCCCTAACACCTGATATCACTAGCCCCTTAGTTAACTTATTCAAATCCTATAAAAACAACTATAAGGAAAGAGGTGACGCAATAAATATAAAAGACAACAAATAAAGAAATGCAAAACCAAAGGTAAAGACAACACTTAATCTTTTCTTTCTAAAATATACTGCAAGTGTGAGAATCATCCAGTATCCCATTATTTGACATTTCATCAAGCACCTTGTATGTAATACCCAATTCACCAGCCCATTGATCAGAGTAGTATAAGATACCGAATTCGGAGAATAACCCCAAAACAAATATAAGAGAATGCTTTGATTTTAGGAGGAGAATACCTTGTAATCAGCTGTTGACGCTTTCACCTTTTAATATATTAGTTACAGGGAAATGGAAGGATTTTGCTTGATTAACATCAGATAGAGAAAACAACTTGCAGTTGGCTTCATGTAATCCCTTCAACACTGCTGCGGTTTCAAACAAGGAAATAATGGAGAGAAAATAGGGAGTGGAGTAGTGTTGATCGTGGGAAACCAAATGGCGGTAAATTTGAAATGGGTATATCGTAGGCGCGGGTATTAAGCAGTTGCATCAAACATGATTGAATGTAAGCCATGTCCAATAAAAAATCTCCGTGAGACCTCATCGATCAATAAAATCTTCGGTAGAATTAGCTGAATGGATAAATAGAGATTGATAACAGGGGAGAAT
Source organism: Papaver somniferum (assembly GCF_003573695.1). Lineage (NCBI taxonomy): Eukaryota > Viridiplantae > Streptophyta > Magnoliopsida > Ranunculales > Papaveraceae > Papaver > Papaver somniferum. The sequence goes on from NW_020623156.1 coordinate 1,809,947, forward strand.
GAATTTTGTTTTCGAATTGTTGGCAACATAAACTCCAGGACTTAGGTTTTAGAAACGGCAGCTGTTCTTCGAGGCTAAAACCTTATCTCCTCCCTCTTTCTGATTTTGAATTTCGGTCATATCGAAACAAAGATCCTAAATCCAGAATCATATACCAAAGTGAAGACACGTCTCTAGAGATAGATAAACACGTATTAGGACTTGGCCAAAACCGAGTCTATTAAATAATAGGAATCTAGTGTCTCAGCTAAAATTAATGCCGGGACTAAAGATATAGTGAATAGTCCCGGAATTTTTTATCCCCGAGACCAATTTAATTTTGGTCACGTATTTACATAAAACCGTGACAAGGTCAACCGTGACTAAAACCCCTTATTGTACTAGTGTCTTTGATCATGAGGTTCCTCTATTCTATCAGATTCTTGCGTGGATGGACCGAGCTGCTTATCATCTTAGTGGGGATGTGATTCGTATTATTCGTGAATTTTCTCTCCGATCTACTGGTGTCGGAAAGTCTCTTTGCCCCGATGTATTGGATCCTTATGACCCTGCAGATCACACTGTTGAGTCTTTCTTTCAACAGTATAACGGGAATTGGTACATGAAGGATGGTTCACGTTGGAGTATTCGTGTAAACAGAGCCAAGTTGAAGGATGGCGCGAAAATAATTTTGAACATCGTGGATCATCATAGCAACACCAAAAACTATCTTTGACATTCCAGTGATCCTAGTTGGATGAACTTCTTTTTGATAATTGAGGGTCCTCTTCAATGGGGCCTTAATGCAGATGGGACTCCTCATGATGCCCCAGACGTTTCGCTAGTGGGACCTGAAGCTCTCGCGTATTGTCCTTGGAAGTTCAATTGGCCTGACCGAGAATATTTTGTATGGATACTCTTCTTATTCTTCGCCTTTTGTTTCGCATTATGATTCTCACGTATCTCCCTTGGATTTGTAATTGGTGAAAGAGGCCACTTCACTGGAGAACAAGGCGAAGGCTGCTATTGAGAAAAAGAATAAGGAGCTCGCAGAGGGGAAAGAAGGTAAGGGATCCTCGCGTTCAAAAAAGGTAAGATGGCCTTTTTGTCCTGTAGATATGTTCTTTTATTTCAGTTGCTAAGTCGTTTTCCTTATGCTTTCAGTCAAATCTTGAAGGAATTGACGACGGAGTGGGAAGAGATGATAAGGAAGGTGAAGGCTTTGAGAATGAAGAGGGGGAGTCTGATCATGAAAGTCCCTCCTTTTCTTGTAAGTTCAAAAAGGCGAAGACTAGAAAATTCAGCCATACTTCAACTATGCCTAAAGGTGCGCCGAAGAACAAGCCTCTTCTCAACGTGGTCAATTATTTAACCTTGGGATCCACCAATGCGTCTGTCTCAGTCAACACCGCTGGATCTGTCGAGCTATCTTCGCTGGAGAAATTTGCCATCACAGATTATGAGAGAGAAATGAGTTCAAGCGGTCATGTTCATTCTTCCCATACGAAGTCGCCTGAAAAATCTTCTTCTAAGGGTACCAGCATCTATTATGCTTCTAAGATAGCTTCTATTGTCCAATTTTCCGTTTCTGATCCTTATCTTGCTTCCGTTCGTGATTTGGCGTTGAACCTTGCTCCTCGTTCTTCCCCTAGTGCTTCTCCGTTTGGACGGGAGTTACATTCCGAGCTTTCTCTTGATCATCACCTCGCGTTTGACTATTTGGTAAGTTTTCCATTGGATAGCTCTTCCTTTTCTGTATGCTATGCTATTTTATGGATATTTTTCGCATGCTTTTCAGAATGTGTGCCACTCAATCGCCCAAGCTGAGGATTATCGCAGGGTTGTGAAGGTTTTTCGCGCTCAATCTTCTCAATTGTCTTCCATCAAAGAATGAAGTCACAAGTCTTCAAGGAGAAGTTTATCTGCTCAAGAAGGACCGCAACTGAGGAATTGACTGCTAAAGTAAATTCTGCTCGTGTTCGAAATGAGCTCTTCGCAGGTAAGCCTTCTCACATTCTCATCTTTATTTGTCATCGGTTCCCTAGGGATGGATTTCTTAGTTTAGGGTCGTGAGGTTCCTTGCAAAGGTCTTCAATTTGTCCGATATAACTGTTGCTGCGAACATAGATAGGGAATCCCTTCTGGTACATTTTAATTCCCTTAATCAAGAATTTCTGCTAGCTGCGTATGAGGAGGGTGATATCGAAGATGATACCGAGGACTATAGACAGAAATATGAGCATCTTAAATTTGAATTTAGGAAATTATATGGGATTATAGGTTCATCTCGGTCTCGTGGTCGGCATTTCCGAAGCATTGCCAAGTAGTTGGAGTACGAGAAAACTGTTTTGACCCGCAAGAAGAATGAGATTATTGAAAATAGGGCGTGGGTTCTTCGAGAAAATCATGAGCTTCGCGTGATTTTGTAGAAAATCCGGAATCGTCTAAGAATTGAGGATAATGATGATTTTGATATATCATTTGGCGAGATTGAGGAGAATAGAGTTGTTGTTGCTAAGCATGTTAGTTGGTTTGAGCAACATCATAAGGCCTTAGACTCCATGATCATGTACAAAGAAGGTGTCCTTAATAGCATGTCTTGGTATTGTGTTTGGTTTTCTTTTTTAGTGCTCTGACCTATTTTTTTTCTTCGCGGAAAATGAAAAGAATCTAAAGACTGAGGTGGAGACATTTTCAAGTAAGCTTTCGAAGGCACAACAAGAGTTAGAAACTCTTAAGGGCGAGGGTGGCTCATCTTCGCAGCAGGTGCTTGACTTGACTGAGAGACTTACTTTGGCAAACAACGATGTTCTTCGCGTGAGGACCGAAGCAGAGCAGTATAAGGAGAACATGGAAGCTAGGAATGCTTTGTTGAAGCATCGTAAGAGAGACCATTTAGCTAATGATAATCTTCAGGCACAAAGGCTTTGCAACAAGATTGCTAGAGATACCGCTGATCGCATCACTACTGAGAATAATCTTCCGGCTAGGACATTCCCTAATATTCCTGTTTCGGACGATGAAACTGCGGAACGCGAGTTTAGTGATGAGGAAGAGGTTGATAGGGAAGAGGCTGACGATCAGTTCGTTGATGAGGAAGGTATTTACGAGGAGGAATCTGCTTCGGAGGATGATTTTGCTGAGGGAAAGGATGAAATTGTTGTGGATGGTGTTCAAGGCGAGCGTCCAGTCCCTCCTGTCGCCGGGGATGGTCAAGATCCTACTTCACAATCTCAAGGTGGTGCTTTGCAATCTGAGGCCAAGGATCATTCGCAAGTAACTTTTCCTTCGCATGATTGGGCATCGTTCTGACCATGCTCCTTCTTGAATATTTTATCTTATCAATATTGTTTCTTCTTGGTGTTCCCAAGATTGGGGAGCAGGATATGCTTTTTGTTGGTTCATGTTTTCCTTTTCCTGTTTGTTAGAGATTTTTCGAACAAGAGTAGATGTATATATGCACTAGTTTATTATATGTCTCAGAATATTTAAGGTTTCTAACTAAAAGGCGGGAAGTACATGAAATTAACATCCCCATACTTGCCTCTACTTCTCGCCTTTTAAGGACAAGGGACCTTAAATGTTGTTCTTGATTTGGTAGAGTTATTGCATAAGGTAAGTATCTTAGAGAATATAAGTTTGTTTATGTGATCCTATAATTCTGGCATGGTCTTGAGGGTGGTACTTATAGTATATTTTGAGAAGAAGGTGTAAAATAATGAGCCTAGACATGTTATGTTATCATGGGATATCTTAAGATTTGTTTTGAGTATGGTACTTATCTGAGAATTGAGTTGTTCTCCTTTAGTTTCTTCGCGTTGCCTCAGAAAAATTTCGCGTCGTGGTGATGATTCTCCTATTGCCTTGAGTCCTTTCGCGCTCCTTTATTTTTACTTGAGTTTATTGGGTCTTAATTGCCTCCTATTTAAGGTCTTATTGCCTTCCCCACATAGAACTTTGAAGGACTTATGGTCTCCTTGGGTAGGGTCTTCCACATGCTGGGCGACGAGATCTAAGTTCCATGTGCTCTTGCGAGTCATTGGCCATCATTCTCGCCTTATCGGTGTTAGTATTATTACCTCCTCAGGCTATTCTGCGGCGATGTACCATGCTAGGTACTCCCATGAGTAGAAAGCCCTAATAAATTGTCGTCTTTGACACAATCATCTCCCTAATGGAGGGTGTCGTCCATTTATATTCCCCCTGAATCGCCCCTTCAAGGAGGTCACCTCTAACCATATCAGTTGGGCTCCACCCATCCGGTGATACAATGACCGGTGTTGTCGTAACCTCATGCTTTTAGCCTATGTGGCTTATTAGGCACGAGATCACACCTTAGGTGGGGTTTCTTTAGACCGAGTGTATCACAAGTTCCAGGCCATCTTCTATCTCCACTGGCATGGTTTTACACCCCATACCGGAGAACTTATTCGATGAGTGGTTCGTTCTCAGTGGCCTCCGATGGATAGACATTTCGCCCCAATATAAGTAACTTTCATGGGATCGGCAGCTATGACACGCGTTAGGGCTTAAGGGTCGCCTCTTAAACACCGTGCAGTCCTTCGGTCGCACAATTTTGTGCAAACTAAGTTGACACGCCATAACTGTAGTACCAGCCTCCCTAGTTAGAGGTTTAATAATATCTCGCAGCCCCCTATTAAGGTCTTACGAGTAATCTTTGTAGCCTCGCTGCATAGTTCTGATTTCGCCTTTGGTTTGCTCGTTTTCTTGGCAGGAGAACTCATTTTGCATTCAGAATTCCATTGGTTACCACATGGTTCATTCTTTTATCTCAGCTACTCAGGTGATATTTTCTTTCCTCAGATTGGTGTTGAGGCCTGGTTCCAGGCGACGTTATTTTTCTTGTCTTCGCGGATCTGTCTCCTAGTTCTTTTTCGCGACTTCCTAGCTTCCCAGTTTCTAACACGCGATATATCATTAATTTCGTGATTTCCCCTTGTAGCAATTTGGGTGTAATCTTCGCGTTGAACTATTTTCTCCCATTTTTTATTTTGATACGCCATTCTTCTGCTCACCCGGTATCCCTTTTGTCTATACAGATGTATCTCGCCCCGAAGGTTCTCATTTATTTGCCTCATTCTTCTTGCACCTCCATGTATGTAGGATCTCTTGTGGTTTTCTCTGTATCCTATTTCCCATTCGTACTCTTGTATTCTTCTTCTCATATTCTGATTTTCTATTATCAACTATTCATGCTCTTGTGCGAGATTGATTCGTTCCTCCATCAATATCCTCTCCATTTCTTTATATTATATGAATCTTGCTTCGTTCTCGCGCTGGAGTGCCAGGATCTCCTCATATCTATTCTGATAGATGAATTGGCTCTCTCTTCTCCCATTTCCTCTGCTAATATCTATCATTGGCCTATCCGGGTCATATGGATGCACCTACTATGTCAAATATTGTGGATCTTCCCTGACAACTGCCAATTCTTTTTCATGCCAACCGTTCAAATTTTCCCTCTGCATGACTAGGTTCTTTGATGTTTTGGAGTATTAATGAGACGTAGTGTTCTTGGAAGGAGTTCTTTCACATGACTGAATTCCAAACAGTGATAACTTTAGGTAATGTATGAGCTTATTCTAGATATGAGCAGGGAGACGGTGGTAAATAATAACCTCACTCAATCAGAAGGTGATTTCTGTCTGAATATCAACTGGCGAGCATGAATCCTCCTTGTTTCTAGCGCCAAAATATAGTTGCGGAAAATCCCACAACTACACCCAAAGAAGTGATAAGAATACTAAGTCTAAGTCATGAAAATAAACTCGAACATTAATGATATTATACACCCTTGACACTAGATATGGTCTTTACACAAGCTTTGTATGGAGAAAAATGATGTTTTTACTGATATCACAAATATTTATACATATAAAGAAGATGATGATGATAAGATAACTCTAGTGTTTTTCTCTTTTCTAGTGGTGATTTTCTACTCTTGTTCTTGACTGAATTCTTTTCCAACCTGCCTCTCTCTTCATTATTTGAATCCTTATATAGCCAGTCATCATGGTAGAAGACAACTGGGTTCACGTGCAAATCTCTGTTAGCTGGTTCCTGTTCATTCTGTATTATTCGCCAGGCTTTGGGAAGATGTCGCTATCTCTCGCGTTGCAGCTTCGTGCTCTTCGTGTTGTACTCGTCGTGTGGGTGTTCTCATGCTTGTCTCTTTTGTCGCATTTTATTCCTTCGCCTAATTTCTCTCCTCGCTTATGCTAATAGTCGTCTTAGTGAGGGCAAGGCTGTGGGTTAGTTCTGTGCGATATTTCGCCCCTACAATAGTCATATTACAAGTATCAAATCTTCGATCAGATGACTTTTCCCCCAAAATATGCTTCAAAATGTGATAGCCACCATCTATGATGATAAACGATACAGTGAAGCTCATAAGCCCATTGCAAAGATAGTACTCTAGAGTAGTCAGTCTGTTGGCTCGACCGAACACACACCCCAAAAGCATTCTCATCAGAAGTGAGATTGAGATAACATGAATTTTTAGTATCAAGAATCCACTGCATAACATCATCTGAGATATTCACCTGGATTGCATTAAGAGAAGCTTTCAAAGCATTATGATGCAACCTTTTTTGAGCATTCATACATCTAGAGAGAAGAAAATAATATTGCCTCGCAGAAACTACTTGAGCTTGATATTGAGTACACGGCAAGCTAAAGTTAGCAGTGGACCGGTTGTGTTAGGTGCGAAGTGCATGACCTATTTTGGACTAATGGTCGACGTTTCTGTAGTTTATAACCAAACCAATCTAGTTTATCCACTCTCATCGCGACTTCAATGTTTATTCAAGTGAAGGTTTCTCTTTTGCATATCATAAAAAGGTTATGCCTGAAATTATTCAAAATTCTTATGAAATTTACTAAGAATTTTCTGTGATTTCCTATCCACAACACTATATTTTTTTATTGGACGATCGAAGGAGTCCTTCTATCTGATCACAATGGAGACCAAAAATGCAAATAGATGCAACGCTTTTTTTAAATTTTTGATTGATTCAATTGAACATTAATTGATCGTCTTTTCCCAAAATTGATTTCATAATCAAAGAATTATGATACCCAACTACAAATAAGCCCCATCAACTAGATCAAAACGCGAGCTGGATGTTAATTATTTCGATCTAAAATCCTTGAAAAAACCGTGGCCAAATCTAATTTACCACATTTTTATACAATTTCATTCAATTCGACCAAATTGGATCGAAATTTATCGTCCTTCTCCAAAATTGGTTTGATAATCAATGATTTAGGGTCTCCATTTATATTTCAACTCCATCAAATCGGATGAATCCGAACAATTTTACCTCCAATTGCTTCAAATTAAACCAAAAAGTTGAAAAAGTGTGGTGCACAAAAAATGTGAAATAAAACAAAAACAATTAGTAACACATATATGTGTTCCTAATTAGATTTTCCGTTGCAAAGAAAAAGAATCGAAAAGAATTTTGATCGAGTCTTCGGTCGGCCCCCCACCGTGCGCGGTAATCTAGCTTAAAACCCGTGCTACGCACCGGAACTGTTGGAATTTCTTACATTGTTAGTCATATTCATTGAGGCGAGGCTTCGCCCCGCACCCATCCTAATAATAGTTCTAATAAGCTTATAGAATTATTATCCAATAGATTGACAATTAACAATTAAAACTTTATAACAATCAAATATATAATATTATTATGATTTGAAGATCTAATTTGGTTTTGAAAACTAATTTCATGCAATATAATAAAATAATAATCAATTTTACAAATAAATTAAAATATTTCAAGCTATAAATACATAATTATTTTTTTTTTAGTATTTAACCCGTGCTTCGAACCGGGTACGATTGATTCAATCCTCAGTTGGACGAAGACCCGCACCCCTCCAAGAAGAGATCTCAACTAACAACTGCCGTGTACCATGAAAACACCAATTATTATATATATATATATATTTTTAAAGCAATCATTTAGTAGATTAACAATCGGAACCAAATTATTCACCAATTACGTATTTGTTTAAAAGGTTGGAGATTAAGAAATCCTCTTAAATAAAATACTTTTGAAAAATTATACCGACCTTTGAAATCATTCAGTAGTTCATTACATTACATGTATCAGTACTATTGGTAGTTAACTGAAACATCGATACATTTGTATCAATATCTGATATTGGAGACACTAAAAAAACACAATATTAATATAAAATAGATTGAAAACTCTAAATGGTTCACAACATATGAATTGCTTCCCGTCAAAGAAAATGTTATCAAGGAAATGAATTGATAGATCTTTTTTCGAAAATCATATATTTGTGTTAAGACTTAAGGGACCAACTCAACTGCTCTTCCAGGCTCCAACTTCTTATAGTTAAATGAAAAATCACACTCATTAGCCATTATATCGGCATCGATATCTGAAGTTAGAGACACTAAAAAATTGTGATATTAATATAAAATAGATTGTCAAATAGGGCAAAGCATATGAAGTGCTTCTCGTCAAAGAAAATGTAATTAAGGAAACGTACATATATATTTTTCTTCAGAAATCATATACTTGCGTTAAAAATAAAGCGGATAACTCAATTGTTTTTCTAGGCTCCAACTTCTTGTAGTTCTTGTAGTTGAATGAAAAATCACACATATTATGTAGTCCTGTTGATATCTGACATTAAAGACACTAAAAATAACACGATATTAATATAAAACAAATTGTCAACCCTAAATAGTCCAAAGCATACAAAGTGCTTCCCGTCAAAAAAGTAATCAAGGAAATGTCATTAGTTATTATATAGGCATCGATACGTGATATTAGAGACATTCAAAAAATCATGATATTAATATAATATAGAATCCTTTTAATAATTTAAAGAAGCAAAATAAATACCAAACCAAGAGAGAAGATTAAGTTTAGATGTAGAGAATCTTCTCCGTTTCGGTGGATCTGTTGGTAGAGCAACGTGCGTGATAATGTCTTGTAAACTAGAAAATAGAGAAGGAGATACAAAGTAGAAGGGAAGAAGAGGGAGAGAAATTCTATTAATGTGTGTATGTTTATAAAGGTTAGGGACTCTATTTATAGAGATTACATACTTGCTGCCCAAGTAATGGGGTCCCACTAAAGTGGGCATCTACCTAATAAACTTCCGTTTATAACATTCTTAAGAATCATAATCTTGCGTTAGGAATCAAGTAGCCAACTCAAGTTCTCTTCCAGGCTCCAAGTCCGTAGAGTTAAATGAAAAATCACACTCATTATATGGTTGTATCAATACCTGATATTAGAGAATTAAAAGAACACACGATATATAACACAAAAATAGCTTGCAAATTCTAAATAGTGCAAAACAGATGAAGTGCTTCCAGTCAAAGAAGTTGTAATCAAGGAAATGCACTAATATCCCACTAGGACCCCGTTTTAATACCCGTGATTGTTGCTTTAACCGTAAGGATCGCCTATTAATAATTGGAGTTTTTTTATTGGAAAACGGAATCTGAATTATATTGGTTGTGAATTCTCATCATTTTTTTCTTTTCCTATTTATGACTCCTACTGGTCAGAATTGTATTTAGTGTTAATATAAAATAGATTTTCAACTCTAAATATTGGAAAGAATATATATGAATTGCTTCCCGTCGAAGATGATGTAATCAAGGAAATTCACCGATCTATATTTTTAAGAATCATATACTTGTGTTAGGAATCAAGCGGTCGACCAACTCAAGTTCTCTTCCAGGATCCAAGTCCCTATAGTTAAATGAAAAAATCATACCCACTGTATAGTTGTATGGATATCTGATATTAGAGATACTAAAAATCGATATTAATATAAAACAAATTGTCAACCCTAAATAGTCCAAAGCATACAAAGTGCTTCCCGTCAAAAAAGTAATCAAGGAAATGTCATTAGTTATTATATAGGTATCGATATGTGATATTAGAGACATTCAAAAAATCATGATATTAATATAAAATAGATTGCCATCTCTAAATAACGCAAAGCATATTAAGTGCTTCCCATCAAAGAAAATATAATTAAGGAAACACACACATATATTTTTCTTCAGAAATCGTATACTTGCGTAAAATATCAAACGGGTAACTCAATTGCTTTTTCCGGCTCCAACTTCTTGTAGTTGAATGAAAAATCACTCATATTATATAGTTGTGCTGATATCTGACATTAGAGACACTAAAAATAACACGATCTTAATATAAAATAAATTGCTAACCATAAATATCGCAGCCTGTAGAGTGCTTCCAACCATGCATGTGAATAACTACCGTGGTTATTAAAATAAAATAGAAACCATTAATCACATGATCTTCGTCTAATGGACAAAGATACCAATTAAATTGGACTTAGGTTTTTCAACCATGCATGTGAATAACTACCGTGAAGGTAATCAAATTGCGATAATACCAATAATTTGGTGATTACAGTTTCATCAGGGGAATAAAAACTGTATACCATTTCTCAATTTATTTATTTTTCTCTATCAAAGGGATAAGAGAAAAATAAAATAAAATAAATAATTAACTTATTCCAAAGAAATAAATCACCCATATCAGATTCCCTAAATATAGGTCAACCCGTTTTAGGATTAGCTTTCAATTGCACCGGGTAAAACAAGTATGTACGAGAATACTCATAGTGGTCGGTGCGGAAAAATACACCCAGATGTATAGTGAAACAAAAAGGCATCATATGTCACCAAACATAACATAACAAAAATTAAATCAAACAGGAAGTAATTGTTTGATTAGTATATAAAATCTGTTAGCACTAGTAATTAAATAAATTAAAATCTTCCATAGCCGCTTGAGACTTGTGGTGCTCAAGTACAGACGTATATCAAAACTCCAAAGCAGAAAGTCTGTTGTTCCGTGTGACTCATCAAGGTAAAAAGATCGTCAACAGTTTTTTTTTGAATAGGCCTTTGTTGGAATACGGAGCACAAGCCTATAATAAAATCAAATAAAAACTTTGTTAGAATCCTTTTAATAATTTAAAGAAGCAAAATAAATACCAAACCAAGAGAGAAGATTAAGTTTAGATGTAGAGAATCTTCTCCGTTTCGGTGGATCTGTTGGTAGAGCAACGTGCGTGATAACGTCTTGTAAACTAGAAAATAGAGAAGGAGACACAAAGTAGAAGGGAAGAAGAGGGAGAGAAATTCTATTAATGTGTGTATGTTTATAAAGGTTAGGGACTCTATTTATAGAGATTACATACTTGCTGCCCAAGTAATGGGGTCCCACTAAAGTGGGCATCTACCTAATAAACTTCCGTTTATAACATTCTTAAGAATCATAAGCTTGCGTTAGGAATCAAGTAGCCAACTCAAGTTCTCTTCCAGGCTCCAAGTCCGTAGAGTTAAATGAAAAATCACACTCATTATATGGTTGTATCAATACCTGATATTAGAGAATTAAAAGAACACACGATATATAACACAAAAATATCTTGCAAATTCTAAATAGTGCAAAACAGATGAAGTGCTTCCAGTCAAAGAAGTTGTAATCAAGGAAATGCACTAATATCCCACTAGGACCCCGTTTTAATACTCGTGATTGTTGCCTTAACCGTAAGGATCGCCTATTAATAATTGGAGTTTTTTTATTGGAAAACAGAATCTGAATTATATTGGTTGTGAATTCTCATCATTTTTTTCTTTTCCTATTTATGACCCCTACTGGTCAGAATTGTATTTAGTGTTAATATAAAATAGATTTTCAACTCTAAATATTGGAAAGAATATATATGAATTGCTTCTCGTCGAAGATGATGTAATCAAGGAAATTCACCGATCTATATTTTTAAGAATCATATACTTGTGTTAGGAATCAAGCGGTCGACCAACTCAAGTTCTCTTCCAGGATCCAAGTCCCTATAGTTAAATGAAAAAATCATACCCACTGTATAGTTGTATGGATATCTGATATTAGAGATACTAAAAATCGATACTAATATAAAATAGATTTTCAACCCTAAATAGTGAAAAGAATATAAAGTGTTTCCCGTCGAAGATGATGTAATCAAGAAAATGCATTGATATATCTTTCTTCAGAAATCATATACTTGTGTTAAAAATCAAGCGTTCAACCCAACCCAGGCACCAACTCCTTATAGTTAAATGAAAAATCACACTCAATACTAATATATGATATTAGAGACATTAAAAGAATACGCGATATAACATAAAATAGTTTTCCGATTCTTGATAGTACAAAACAGATGAGATGCTTCCCGTCAAAGAAGTTGTAATCAAGCAATGAACTAACATCCCACTAAGACTCTGTTTGAATACTCGTGATTGTTACTTTAACCGCAAGGATTGTCCACTAATTAATGACTGGAGTACCTTTATTGGCAAAGAGAATCTAATGCGTATATCTTGTTCGAGAAAGATAAAGAATAATAAAAATAGGTTCATAAAAAACTATAATTCAATAATCTCGCAGAACCCCATCAAAAATATCAGAAAAATTTATAAAGGAAATCCAACAGAGAGTAGAATGCTCTTAGAACAATAACTTAACAATATTTTTTGGGGATTTATATCCATCCTTATTCCTATTTACCTATTTCATATTAATATTTATCCTTTTGGCCCTACATAGAATTGAAAATGATGGATGGGGTCAGTATCATCCTGGTTTATAATTATATATTCACTACTACATCGAAAAGGGTTGTTCATGTTTAGAGAATATATCTAAGATGACAAAGAGAATTATTCATTTTACAAATGTCCATGCCAGTGTCCTTAATATAGACCTTTGAGACTCGGCTGCAAAGAAAACAATGAGAAATGAGAAATGAAATGGAGTTAAATTGCTTTGCGTGGCAAGTAATGGAAAGATTTTTCTTCCCTAAATTAATTCGAAAATACAGGGTAAGAAAAAGATTTTTTAACATACTAAATATTTAAGCTAGCCGTTTGGGTTTCTTTTACCATAAGTAGACCTCGAAAGATTTTTTTTTTCCTAAGGTTTTTTAGAAACACTTATTTAAATTTTTTTTTCATATATAATTACAACTGTTGAAAAAGATTGCGTCATTAATATGTATGCGTCACTCCAAAAATGCTTCAAAAAATAAATCTGTCCATAAATATAATATGTGTAAATTACTAATTTTAAAGCAATTTAAAGAAATTAAGCTAACAGTTACATAAAGTCTAAAGTCGCCAACATTTTGGTTAACTATGTTGATTCTAACAAAGAGTTACCTAATTTAGACCTACTCAAATTTTCATCCTCCCTCCTCTAACATGAGAAAAGATTTTTTTACATCTAATGGAGTAAATTTAAGCAAATTTATGCCCGAAATTATCAAATTATTAGAAATCCATTTGCAACATGCATATAAAACTAAATGTCAATTCACAAAAAAATTCCAGATGAAAAATTAGTAATAGTGTGTTCTTAATAAAAATCAAAATATTTTGCCGAACCTAAGTAGGGAAGTGATGGATTGATGGGTCGCCCCTGCATTAGGAAGTGATGGATGAAACTGGTTGTGTTTCTTCTCCACCATGATCCAAACCATTATTCTTTGATTGCTCATCCAGGACACTCCTCAATTCCCTTGTAGGATCCAAAGAGCCTGCCAGACTTCTGGATGAATGGTTATACACTAAATTGGAAAAACACTAGTATCTGATACGGTAGCTGAGACACCTTCATAAGAAAATAGACATCAAAGTATCATTTCCCAGTAGGTGCTTTCACAAAGACATGTGAATCACATGGACATACCAAACATAGAAATAAATGGATTTACCAAATTGAGATTTTGACTAACTCCACATGTTAGGAAAGTCCTGTCGGTGTGTTCATCGGCATAACATATCTGATTCATGGAATAAAAATTATAATCACCATTTAGTTAACCCGCCCTGCACCCTGCGATAGGCCAAAACTTGGAATTTGTGTCAAGCAAATGATACCAACAACACAAAAATACAACTACCATTATAATGAATAGGCGTGTCCCTTCTTCCCAAAATTTATCATTTTTAGATGATGAACACGTGAACTGTAGTAACCATTATGAACAAATAATCTCAATGAACTAAAAATTTATGTAACTCCAAATATCATACCGTGAACAACATTACAAAAAGATAATAACAAAACGATTAAACACCTACTTTTGCTATAATATTTTATTTTGAGAAAATCATCATAATAAAAGAAAAAATGAAGAAAACGAAATAAAAAACCTTACATCACATCTTCATAAGATAAACCCCATTACTGCACACCACTATTTTCCTCCACAAATTTTAATAAAAATTACTCCACCATATTAGTTACCTGCTCTCGGCATAATTGTTAGTAGGAATCTCCTCAAACCCCAGAAAATAGCCAATAACTATTTTTATGTGTAAAACACCCACAAATAATCATGCTAACCCCATTCTAATGAAATTATTCTGGAATTTCTCTCGCACCTGAAACACATAGATAGTCAACAAACAAACTATAACCTTACCAGAAACCGAATTGAAACCTAAATAGAAATTGGTACTTAAATTTCACCTTTTAAAACAAACACTTTTGATGAGATGTCGACTTCCTAAACCACCTTTCCGAACTAAATATTTTGGTTTTTCTGAAAAGATCAAACCCATAAACATCATGGACTCTATTGAAAATGGGTAAGAAATATACCACCAGTAAAAGCTTAATATTGACCTCCCATCACCGCAACCTATTGATTACATGCAAAACAAACAATAAAAATAGATTATTTTTCTGAAAAGATAAAACCCATAAACATCATGGACTATATTTAAAATGGGTAAGAAACATACCACCATTAAAAGATTTATATTGACCTCCCATCACCGCAACCTATTGATCACATGAAAAACAAACAATAAGGATAGATTAGACAACAAAATCCTTGATTTTAAGAAACCGGAAAAAAGGTAGAAAAAAACCCGAAAAAAATAACGTGCAAACAATGAGGCTTGGCTTTCACTTGAATTTTATATTCAATCACCAAAACTAAATTTCGATAAGAAATTACTTTTATTAAGAAACAATATCAATCAATATCTTAAAGCAAGAAAATTAGGCAAATTATTTTCATATAATTTATTAACAACATATTAGTATTAATTAAATTTTGTAGTAGATAATAGGAAAAGATAAAGAGGCACATAGAGAAAAATATTTCATTCATCAGCTTTTGTGTGTTACATAGATAGTCCTTTATATACAATAATAATAGAACCCTAGATATTATATTGGGCTGCACATCCGTGGGCTAAAGCCCTACATCACTCCTCCTTGTGCGGTCCAATAGAACTCCAAATGCAGTACTTCACATAAAATGCTTCGGATGTAGGTCTTCAAATATAGTTCTCTCCTTGATGAGTATTGTGTCTAAGACAATTGCCTTATTAAAACTTTGAAAAGGAAAAACCCAGTGGGACAAAACCTTGGTACATTTCTTCACATGTAGTACTCCACATGTTGCCTCGTATTTTACATGTAGTTCATCACATGTAATACGATCTTCAAAGACCGTTGAGTTTAAGTTAGTTGTCTCGTTAAAACTTCGTCAGGCTAACCCAGAGGGACAATACCTGAACAAAAGAAAAATAGTACAACATGAAGTAAACATAGAACATAGTTGGATGCGTATACGTTGCCTCATTAAAACCTTGACAAGGAAAACCCAGTGGGATAAAACCTTGACGAAGGGAAAAGAGTACAACGTGACAGATGCAAGTAAGGATGATCCGTTGCAGATGATCACTTTGCTCCGTTGAAGTTCACTAGTCGCTTCACAACTTCTGAGGAAGAAAATCCTTGTAAGAAAGACAATAGTCTTAACTGGGAAATTACATTCTCGGTGTTTGTTGTTGTCTCATTAAAAACCTTGTCGAGTAAAAAAAACCTGTGGGGAAAAGTAACCTCGGTGAAGGAAAATAGTTCAACACACCATTAGATGCTCCCCGTGATGTCAGACAATTTTCATTAGTCTGATGCAGTCAGAAGAAGTTTGTCACACTTTACTTTGGTGACTTGATTGTTTATAAGACCTTGTTGTTGATTCTGGAAGTTATGTTGCTTAACAGACTATATTTCATTTCTTTGATTCAGATATTTTCAGTAATATCAACACGATCTTCATGTCTTCAATGTTCAATATACTTGATGTTTTTAGTATTGTCTCGCTAAAAACCTTGTCGAATAACAAAACCCTTTGGGAAAAACTATTCTCGATCGAAGGGAAAAAGAGTACAACACAACTTCAATTTCGAAGTAAAATATGCCGACATCATATCCTTGGATCCTCCCCCTGATGTCGGCATCTCCCCCTGAATACTTTCAGAGTTGTTCCAGACAGTTCCTTTAGTCATGTATTTTTGGAAACTGAATATTGGTAATGATTAGAATATAATCTACCATATCTCCCTCTGATTACTTTCGTCGGAGAAGAGATTATTATTCCTTCATAATCAAGAACTTTTGGATTGCACTTTCATTAGCATTCCTTTTAATGTCTTTGTAAGGATAAAACAAATTTATGTCAATGGTTACTTTTAAGTACATGATTACATTCACTATACCGTTCCAATGACGTTGCGTTGGCGCGGAGCTATATCTAGCTAACAAGTTCCCTGAGGATGTAAAATTTAATCGAGTACATTATTATACTAAGTACAACAATGCGTACATTGTACTTAGATATGGTAATTTCATCTCCCAACACATCTTCGTCATATTCCTTTGGACGAAATGGTTACTTACTTACATTTGAACCTCGACTAATCATGGGAGTGCTATCATGATGCATGTCTTTGTTAAATTGCCTGAAAGCTTTAGACATATGCAAACTGGTGGAATAATATACCACAAGCTTAGTATTCATTCGAGCTTTCCCTAGATTTGTCATCTCAAATTCAGATTTTAAATAGCTTTTAAGGTTTCTTATTACATCAAGAGTGCACATCATGTCTGTACCATCAACATAAATAGTTACAATTCCAAATCAGGAACTTTCTTATGAATACGCAAGGAAAAATAACTTACTTGTCTATCCCCTCTAAATCAAATAGCCACTTATACGGGTATACCACATCCGCCTGATTGCTTGAATCTATAAGTGAGCATTCTATCTAACTGTAAACGCACTATGTGGTTTAGAGTCATTTGATTTGGGCAACAAAAGTCTATCAAGTACTTTTGGAAATATCTTTTATCTCTTGATTCTTTCAGAGATACGTAACAACCACATACATATGCTGCATTTCAAGTCCTTTTGAAATTACCAAGCTAACTAAGTAGCAAAACTCTATAACGTTCATTACAAGAGAACAATTCCAGGGCTTTGTGAGAAACCTCGCGCCACAAGGCGAGTCTTTGTACTTTAAGACTACTTTCATCTCATTATGCTCTGTGACAAATTAATTGTGTATGTCCAATAGGCTTTACACTTGGTTGGTTAGTACTACCACACCAAATACCTGTATATTTGCCGAAGAACTAAGTTCTACCTGGAGTGTATAGGACAAATATGCTATTTATTTGAAATTAATCAAAATAAAGCATGGTTCGATGTCATTGTGATCTACTTCTGGAGCAACTATTTATGGATTATATCATCACTGTGCACGCATGATCCTTCTATTGACTCATGTGCATTCTCATAATCCGTTAGGATTTCATTGTTCTCTAGAATCATTTAAAACTTCGGAGAGTCCTCCAGTATTGATTCATGGACATAGTCAGAGACAATCAGATGAGATGATTTCATTAATGATATAAATTAGGTTGTGCCTTACTCATCTACTTCCTTTCTAGGTGAGATTTGATCGAACCTGCTGGTATCTCCATCTTCCTTTATGGATTCACGGCCTCAACTACATTTCCACCAAGTGTAGTTGCAACACCTTAGTCTATGGTGTACCCCATACTGAGGATTTCTAACCTTGCAGGAATATTTGCAGCTGGTATGTGTGATCTTGTCACTTTAGTGACATCAGTGTACATTCTAAAAATCGATTATTCTTTGTCACTTCACATTTATATTTGTGGAGTACAAAAATCAATATGAGACACAATGGGAGCACCACGAAAATTCCTGTCGTTCCCTTAGAAAATGCGTTTTCTTATCTCCCCCTAACGACGGGAAGACTGTCTCATTAAAATGATAACCCGCAAATCTTGCGGTAAGAGATCTCCTGCCAAAGGTTTTAAAATGCGGATAATTTTTGATAGTAAATATCCAACAAAATTACTTAATCATTTTTGTGACCCATCATAGTACGATGTGGACTCGTAATGGCACATATATAGTGCAACCAAAAATGCGTAAGAATACGAATGTCAGACTTAAATCCAGTTACCAACTGGTATGCATAAAAGGTTGAGTAATATGGGTTCTAAAATGAATTAAGTAAAGACGCGTCAATATTGCATATTCCCCAAGTAGTTAAAGGTAGGTTTGTACGCATAACCATGCCTAAGGCACCATCTTTAACCTTTGATAATAGCCTTTGCGAGACCTTGGGGTATAAGATACTCTGCATTGATCCTATTAAACATGCAATAACCATCAAGTCCTTTTGATGTACACTCGCTAGCATTTACAAGGGGTGGTGAGCCCCTACATGTAAAATATGTGCTAGTAGTTTCCAAACGCAAATTTCTTGGAAACTATAATTAGTCCAAATTTTTAAAACATTCACCAGTGCCATAAGTAACTTTAATGGTCCGCATTCCGCATGAATATTTTTCTGAATTTCACCTTGTTTTCTTTGTAATATGTAAATTTTACCATTTGCATCTTAAGATGGTCTCGATCCTGTTTTACTGAAGACTTTGTAAAATGAGTGATATGCTTTCTTAGTTAAAAGCACAATGGGAATGAGGGGTTGTGCATCTGGTACTTTAGAAAACACGTATTGAAAGATATGCCTTCACTTCGCATTTTGTCAATCTTTTTTCCGTTGTCTCGTTCACTCAAATAAAGTGATGTACGTATGAGTCCTTTCAAAACGATCATCATGTCACAACCAAAGTAGCTTTATAGTTATGCCAAAGTATGTATGAGTCAATACCCAAAATTTATTCTCGGGGTCAATATGGATTCATTATCCAAATATTAGTGATTTACATTTCACCAAATCGACTCATGAATTTCTCTAAGAATATGCTTCCTTTCATATTCATTAAAGGTTATAAAAGATGCAATCAATTACATCCTCATCACTGTGAGGTTCCACATGATATCCATGTTCACGGGTTTCTTTGGAATTTAACAAGGTGTAATCATCTCTCGGTACATGTAGAGATTTTGAGCAATGTCGCGCTCGATGATCCAACCTTCGTAGTCACATTATAAGGAAATAGTTCAACAACTAGTTTAAATTCCTTAAGCTGGTGGGAGGGAAACCACTATCTGTTAGACATTGAGTCTTGAGATATTAAATAAGTGGTGTGGCCTTATTAGTAACAAAAGTTAGATTCAACTCGAGTACTTTAGAGTGAATATATGTTACGTTTCAGGGACGATGATATATTTTTCATCCGGATATATCTCAAGTGTTATAGAGAATTTATGTCTTGTGGGAATGGTGTACTTTTCAATCCATAAGCACAAACATCGGATCTAATTCAAGTAAATAGTTAATATTCCAAGTAAAGTTCCTCATCACTGTGAGTTGATGACCTTTCTTGTGGAAATTGGTTGTTACTGTGGTACCCGCATTGCATTGCTTTACCAATACCAGTAAGAAGATTCATTCCCAACTCTTTTCACATGCTTCACTTGTGTCAGTACGTCTACCCTCATTACTTCGGGGTTTTTATTATTTTCAATTTTTCTACGATTAGCTTAATTTGAGAAATTTCTTCATCTCAATAGGTCAAGAGAATCTCATTTTGAATGTACCATTTACTTTAGGTTGAATAGCCTACTAAAGACAGTGAATCTCTTGTTGATACTTTAACATATACTGGTTCATTAGTTTATGGATGAAGTAAAAAAAAATTGGAAGAGGGAGAACAAAATAAAATCTGACTCATATGACTTTTTGTGTGTTCTTCCACAAAAATTGGGATGCATGTGTTTAGAAACACAAGGGAATACGTAGCTCTACCTTTTAGACAGTGCGTTGTCATTAGCATAAAGTTGTATAAAGGAATATATTCCTTATTCTTTTCAAAAAAATGATTTCCACCTCAAATGCACAATAATGATGATCAAGTACTTTTGAGTCCAAAATGTCATTCTTGCGTCGAGTTAGGTCCAACTGGAAAAGACCTTACTAAAAAAAAATCATAACCTGGTTAACGACCAAATTATGATGATCTAGTTAGTAGTGTTAACACGTTAAGGTCATAACGTGTTCAAGGCCCATGGAGAGTTACATGCCCATTCAAAATAAAAAGGCAATATTGCAGTTTTAATGTTTTGGTTTCACAGGAATTAAAACAAATAATTGAATGACATCATTTTTAAATAAGTGTGATATTTACGAAATAAAATAAAAATAAGTAAATATAAGGCACTATATTCAATTTAGCAAAGATGACTCACGAACATCATAGAATCTTAGAGTATCATACATCACTACATCTTATGATTCATAAAAATAAAATAAAAATATGGACCACTTATTACATCAAATATATTTATATGGACCAAATCAACCAATCAAAATGGTTCAAACAAATCATGATATTTATATATTCACAGTCTCATACCACACGGCATCATACATATCATGGATGGCAATCAAGTTAAAACACAACATGATGATTTAATAGATAAAAAAAATTAAAAAAATATACGTGATACATCAAATAGTCATGGCCGACAAACCAATCATTTAATTGAAAGAAAGGTAAAAGAAAATCAGACTCGCGCAAACCATGATTCATTAACATTAAACGGTGAAAACAACTCACCAAATCCATTCGCCTCGACAAATCAAACCAACAGATTTCCTTTGGCGTTAGTACAAATCGGCATATTCCCTTCGGCCCATCTTTCACCCATTAACGTCTCAGGTTTCCTTTCATCATCAGTACAAATCAAATCAACATATTTCCTTTTCCCCATAAATTAAATCAAATCAAATCTGCCACAATCAAAGGAAGAAAAAAACTTAGCTTGACGATGATTCCATAACTGCGACGATGTAAATCCGAGCACCATTTTTTTTTTTT